>NC_079148.1:61424375-61610595 GCF_945859685.1 Eupeodes corollae | reverse complement strand
GTTGATGACAATTAAGTGTGTGTCTTCTCTACGAGAGGCTTTTAAATGACGTACAAAGTGTTAATCATTGTCAATCAATTGGCATCTGTCAGATTTCCGAGAAAGTCGAAGTTTTTTGCGCTCAGTATCTTTTTTCATATTTATTTAAAATAAAATAGTAAAAAATTGTTTTAAAAGTTACATCATCACTTTAAAGTTATATTTTCACATTACAAAGAAATTATTTCAAACATCTGATTATACAAGGTACGATTTCAATTATAAAGGGTGTCCCAAAATTAATGCAGATTTGAATTTGCCGCCATTTGTGCAGTGAAGTGTTGGCAACCCTGAAAAAAAGCAATTTGACTGCTAACAGTATAGGGTTATTAAAAATGGAGCGTTACACGACAGAACAACGTGTCTTCATTATTAAAGAATATTTCAAAAGAAGTGAAAGCTTGGCGGCTGCAGTTCGAAAATTTCATACAAAATATGGTCGGAATAGTGTTTTAACTTCGTCAACTGTGAAGAGATTAATTGAAAAATTCATGGAGACTGGATCCGTTGGAGACGCCAAACACACTGGTCCTCCAAAAACAAGCCGTCCAAATGTGAATGTCGAAGCAGTGCGTGAGAGTGTTGCTGACAATCCAGGAACCTCAATTCGACGAACCTCTCTACAGCGTATACTTACTAAAGATCTGTGTCTTCATGCTTACAAAATTCAATTAACACAACAATTGAAGCCTAATGACCATGGACAGAGAAAAGAGTTCGTTGAATGGATTATTTAACATCAAACAAATGGACCCTGACTTTTCGAGCAAATTCATCCTAAGCGATGAAGCACATTTTCATCTTGATGGCTTTGTCAATCGCCAATATTGCCGCATTTGGGGTTCGGAGAACCCACATGTGATTGTCGAAAAACTGGAGGCATAATTGCGCCATATTTTTTTGAAAATGATGCTGGTCAAGCAGTGACTGTTACTAGTGCTCGATATCGCGACATGATTACACAGTTCTTTCAGCCAAAATTGGATGATATTGATGTGTCCAATATGTGTTTTTAACAAGACGGTGCCACATGTCATACAGAACGTGAAACAATTCAATTACTGCATGAGACATTTCTCTCAAGTAATTTCGTTTTGATTTAGAGAAGTGCATTTCTCTTTTGGCGTGTTATAAAAGATTGTTCGCGGTGCAAAACAATGCCTGTATTCTTTCCTTGTCTTTCTGCGACAAATTTCAAGTTGGCGCTAAAAAGTTTGACAGTAGCTTTCCATGTTTGTTAATCGGTTCACAAGGAAAACATTTTGAGACCTTAATAACTGGATATTGCTTGATAGTGCTTGGACTTCAATTTAAGTTGCAATGTCTTTTAATTTTGAGGTTATGCATTCATCCAAAACATCTTTTAATTCTACAATCGACATTTTTCCAACTACCATTTTACTTGAAAATTCCGCTTCTCTCGTTTCGGTGATCAAAATTGGCCTCCTAGATCGTGTGATTTAACACCATTAGACTTCTTTTTATGGGGTTATTTGAAATCACAAGTCTATGTCAACAAGCCCACAACCACCCGTGCATTAAAGGAGGAGATTCAACGCTGCATCAACGAAATTCAGCCACATTTATTCAGAATGGTCATGGAAAATTTCAACAAAAGAGTGCGCATGTGCATGCAAAGCCGTGGAGGCCATTTGTCCGATGTGTTATTCCATACATAACGCTATCCTATGTAAACGGTGATTTTTTAAGAGCTTGAGAACTTTAAAAAAAAAAAACGCATAAAATTTGCAAAATCTCATCTATTCTTTATTTGAAACGTTAGATTGGTCCATGACATTTACTTTTTGAAGATAATTTCATTTAAATGTTGACCGTGGCTGCGTCTTAGGTGGTCCATTCGGAAAGTCCAATTTTGGGTAACTTTTTCGAGCATTTCGGCCGGAATAGCCCGAATTTCTTCGGAAATGTTGTCTTCCAAAGCTGGAATAGTTGCTGGCTTATTTGTGTAGACTTTAGACTTGACGTAGCCCCACAAAAAATAGTCTAAAGGCGTCAAATCGCATGATCTTGGTGGCCAACTTACCGGTCCATTCCTTGAGATGAATTGTTCTCCGAAGTTTTCCCTCAAAATGGCCATAGAATCGCGAGCTGTGTGGCATGTAGCGCCATCTTGTTGAAACCACATGTCAACCAAATTCAGTTCTTCCATTTTTGGCAACAAAAAGTTTGTTAGCATTGAACGATAGCGATCGCCATTCACCGTAACGTTGCGTCCAACAGCATCTTTGAAAAAATACGGTCCAATGATTCCACCAGCGTACAAACCACACTAAACAGTGCATTTTTCGGGATGCATGGGCAGTTCTTGAAAGGCTTCTGGTTGCTCTTCACTCCAAATGCGGCAATTTTGCTTATTTACGTAGCCATTCAACCAGAAATGAGCCTCATTGCTGAACAAAATTTGTCGATAAAAAAGCGGATTTTCTGCCAACTTTTCTAGGGCCCATTCACCGAAAATTCGACGTTGTGGCAGATCGTTTGGCTTCAGTTCTTGCACGAGCTGTATTTTATACGGTTTTACACCAAGATCTTTGCGTAAAATCTTCCATGTGGTCGAATAACACAAACCCAATTGCTGCGAACGGCGACGAATCGACATTTCACGGTCTTCAGCAACACTCTCAGAAACAGACGCAATATTCTCTTCTGTACGCACTGTACGCATTCGTGTGGTTGGTTTAATGTCCAATAAAGTAAACTGAGTGCGAAACTTGGTCACAATCGCATTAATTGTTTGCTCACTTGGTCGATTATGTAGACCATAAATCGGACGTAAAGCGCGAAACACATTTCGAACCGAACACTGATTTGGTAATAAAATTCAATGCTTTGCAAGCGTTGCTCGTTAGTAAGTCTATTCATGATGAAATGTCAAAGCATACTGAGCATCTTTCTCTTTGACACCATGTCTGAAATCCCGCGTGATCTGTCAAATACTCATGCATGAAAATCCTAACCTCAAAAAATCACCCTTTACTTTACGAGTCAATAAAAATATAACTATCAAAAGACTAAAAACGGCGTTTTCTATTTAATTCAAATCTTGCGTTAATTTTGGGACACCCTTTATTTGGTATTATTGTTTCGACATTGCCTCTTCGATCGTATTGTACATATATGCAACCAAAACTAAATTTGCAAGATACTTCGCCGGAACACCCACAAAATAACAAGAAATTAATATCTAAAGCGGAATTTTCAAGTAAAATGGCAGTTGGGAAAATGTCGATTGCAGAATTAAAAGATCTTTTGGATGAATGCATAACCTCAAAATTAATAGACATTGCAACTAAAATTGAAGTCCAAGCACTATCAAGCAATATCCAGTTATTAAGGTCTCAAAATGTTTTCCTTGTGAACCGATTAACAAACATGGAAAGCTACTGTCCAACTTTGGAGCGCCAACTTGAAATTTTGTCGCGGAAAGATAAGGAAAGTTCTGTTGTTGTACATTTCCCGGCAGAAGGGAATTCCAATAAAGTTGACTTTGCAAAACAGACTTGCATTGGTCTTCTCTAGCTTCATGGAAATGCAGAATTGAATATAAAACAATCACAAGAGTGTAATTCTTAACTTTCATCCCGTCGACACCGCAAACAAATTAATCGAAGCGACACCAAGATCAAAGAATACAGGCATTGTTATGCACCGCGAACAATCCCTTAAAACACGCCAAAAGAGAAATGCACTTTTCCAAATCAAAACGAAATTACTTGATATGGCTCCAAAAGTAAAAATCATTATTAGAGGAGTTAAATTAAATGTAAACAACTTTGCATTTTCTTACAACGTTTTGAGAGGTTTGGTTGTAAACAATGCAGACGAATTGATAGATAGATAGATTTTCTTTATTACAAACATTTAGCTTACATAATTTATATACAAAATAATTGAGCATGGCATTGAGTCAGCCGACTGACAAAAATAAAATGTACATGTATTATATCTCTTATTTTATTAGAATAATTAATTAAAAAGAACTGAATAACTTGTAATTAACATGACTACCTTTACGCAAAGATTAAAAGTCTCGATCTATTATTCTTTGTCGATATCTTAACGCAGCTTTGCAGTACATAAATAATTTTGGGACGTTCATCTCATTGAGGAGATCTATTATCTGGATAACCGATAAGATATCTGCACCTAGGTAATATCTCCTGGTTTCAGCTAAGACCGGACACCGGCCTATGAAATGTAAGGTATCCTCTCTCTCTTGCATGTTACATAGATCACAAATTATCGGTAGATCGTCTCTATGTGGCATGTACTTGAGGCAAAGAAGTTCACCTCTAAATCTTCCCATCATGGATGTTTCGTAAACACTATATTCATCTCGAAAATAATTCCTTTCATTAAGATTATGGTTCAAACTGCTGTATAGGGTTCTATGAACTGAGCCTGTTGCTTCCATCAGATATCTTTCTCTACACTTAAGATCCACATTTGCTATTAGTTCGTAAAGCCTTGGTTTCCATTCGCTTAAGTTATCGCAATTGAGGTTAAATTGCATTCCGCACCATTGACTTAGTTCCTGCCATTTTTCCATCCAGCCTGTATTTCTCCTTATTATATGAAGCGCTACTATCTTTGGAAGTCTTTCATTAGACATATTGATAGCCTTAAGAATATAATCTATATGTAGCTTAAGGGTCCGTATAAACAAAGGTGGAAGTCCAGTTTCCAGCATGACCAGATAATTCGGGGCGTTGGACGGAATATGAAAGATTCTTTTAATATAATACCTCAGCAATTTTTCCACAGTTTCATACTGCTTGTAGCCCCACACCTGAGCCGAATATAACATGATGGCTTCTGAAACTGCTTCAAAAACTCGAAATTTGGCACTATGTCTAATATTTTTGTTCGAAAAAACACCTGTTCCACGTGGCAGCGATTGCGGTCTTAGCCTTTGCAAGGTTATCCTTAAAGTGGTTCTCCATGTCCAGGTTCTTAGTCATTAGTATCCCTAGGTACCTGTACTCGTTGACAACTTCGATTGTCTCTCCATTATACCACCATTTCTCACTGTTACGGTTACGCCCGCCCCCTTTCCTGAATATCATGACTTTTGACTTTTCTAAATTCACAGTCAAGTTCCATATTTTGCAGTAGCGGTTTATCATTTTTATTTTGCACACAAGCGGTTTATCATTAATTGGAGAGATTCTGGCGAGTATGCGAGAATGACAATATCGTCGGCGAACATGAGTGCTTTGATAGCTTTTCCGGCGTACTCAATACCACAAGGTAGGCATTCTACGAGATCTTCAATAAAGAGGGCAAACAACGATGGGCTTAGAGTACATCCTTGTCCAACTCCTGTGGAAGTGTGAAACCAATCTGACATCTCTTCGCCATTCCAGACAGCTGATTTTGTGCTGATATAATTATTTTGGATTATCCTTGCAAACCTCCAGGACATTCCCATGCCATACAACTTTCTATTAACAATATCAAATACTGACTTAAAGTCAACAAATAATGCATATAATTTTGCTCCTTTATTCATAAATGATTCTGCAATACTTCTCAAGACGAAAATGTGGTCAATTGTAGAATAGCCTGATCTGAAACCAGCTTGACACTCCCCAATTAGATTATAGTTCCTGATCCATACATTGAGACGATGCTGCAGGACAGTTGTAAAAATCTTATATGAAGCGTTCAAAAAGGATAAGCCCCTATAATTTGCTAGATCTGTTGTACTACCTTTTTTGTAGATAGGAAAGATCAAGGATTCTGTAAATTGCCGAGGGATACACCCATCTTCCATTATGTTATTGAAGATTGTTACAAGATTACTAATAAGATCCTGAGTTCCATATTTGTAAAATTCAGCGGGAATTCCATCCAATCCTGCTAATTTTTTGTCTTTTAACCTTTTCAACGCGTCATTTACCTCATCTAATGTGAACATTGCATCAAAGATCTCATTATCAATGTTTGGTGCAGCGTACAGAATTGAACTAGTATTTCCCGAAGCGTCCAGTAACTTTTTAAAATGTCAATCTGTTTAGAAAGACCAATTCAATTTTTTTTAAAGTCTTTACATAGAATCCAATAAACTGTATGAAAAGCTCTGTATTCAAAAAGAAAAAAAAAATATGTAAGTGGCGTAGAAACCAGGCTTTCAAACTGTAAAGACGCAAAAACATTCTGGTCAAACGTGAGATTGTTAAGTGGTTGCAAGAGTATGTCAGCCTCAGCTATTGATGTTGAATAACTGTCCGAGCACTTCGAACAGCTCCTGAACCCTTCGACAACAAGTTTTAAATTTCAGTATGCCCTTCCTTTAGTTTTAATCCTAGAATTAGATGGACCAATCACAATAAAAGAGTTGCGAGGAACTCTAGAAAATATGAAAAATGAAAAATCTGCAGAAGTTGATGGTATACCGTGTGAATTTTATAAATATGGAACTCCGAAATTTCTATATCATATTAATGACTTCTTTACTAGACTTCTTGAAGAAGAAGAAATTTCAAAGAGTTTCTTAAAAGCATGGATCTGCTCTATTTTTAAAAAAGGGGATTTGCAACTTCCGAGCAACTACAGGGGCATTTCGATTCTTCCATGTCTTAGGAAAATATTCGCCCATCTTTTATACCAAAGGTTGATAAAATGGGTTGAAGAGAATAAACTCCTTAGTACTTTCCAAGTCGGCTTTCGAGCAGGATTATCTACAATAAACCATATATTTGCTCTTATACAAGCATAGTAAAGAATTGTTTTGAGAAGAAAAAGAAAATTTACGCCTTTTTCGTTGATTTTCAAGCGCCATTCGACACAGTGAACAGAGACTCTTTAATATATAAATTATCTACTTTGGGTTTATCCACTAAATTCCTAAATCTGTACAAACTCCTTATAACTGGCACCTCTGCTGCAGTGTGGAATGGAAATTCGATGTCTGACTTTTTTAATACAACATGTGGTGTTCCTCAAGGATGTGGATTGAGTCCCATTATGTTTTCACTATTTATTGACGATGTATCTAAAGATTTTCCGGGTGGAGTAAGTGTCGGCGATAAACTTATAAAGATGCTTTTATAAGCGGATGACATTGTTATTTTGGCTGATAACCCCACATCTTTACAACTTAAAATTAAATAACTCAAAATTAACGCCACAAAGTCAAAAATACTGATTTTTGAAAGTACTCAGCGAAGAAGAGCTCCCAATGAAAAATGGTTTTTAGATCGCGAACCGTTAGAAATAGTATCTCAATACAAATACTTAGGTTTTCTAATAACGTATAACCTTGATTTCCGCCCTCATGTTAAAAAGAAAAATGTATTGCTGCCAAAACAGCAATAAATCTCATGTGGAGTAAATCCTTTTGCAATTAATATGTCGATGCTACTGCTTAGTTTAGAGTATTTGATGCAACTATAAGAACGTGCCTTTGTTACACAGATCAAGTTTTTGGCTATCGAAACATGGAGGAATTCGAAGTTGTTTCTTTTTCAAACGCATTTTCAAACTAGCTAGTTCAAGTCCAATGGTACAAATTGGCTAATCAGCATTGCTTTAATCTAAATCATAATAATACACCTCTAGCCGATTGGCAAAAAGTATAGTAAAGATAGATGACTCTCTTTATTTACAGTGTTTGCATAGACTTCAAACTTCTAGCACTAGACTCATACACAAAACACTAAACCACACGCTCTACAGAAGTATTTTAACGAAAAATTATCTATAAAGCAAATGAGCCTTATTTTTAATGCAAGAACTGAGATGCTGAATTTAAACTACAAGCCACATAGAGTTCCAAAATGTACTTTGTGCAACCGTAATGAAATTGAGGATGTGCGCCACTTCTTAGCTGTTTGTCCAATGTTACCGGAAATTAGAAGGCTTTACTTTTCACAAAACATCCTAACACTTGAATATACAAAGCAACTCTGGAATGTTAATCTAGATTGGAAACCCCTATGCTCCTATATTAGTCATGCTTAAGGTTACCGTAACAGTTTTATAAAGGTATTAATTACATATTTTAAAATGTGTTTCAATTTCTCTTTTTTTTTGTAATTATATTTGAATGTTTGAAGATATCATTCAATTTTTAAATATTGTACTATAGAATTAAACAAAATGAATAAACAAACTACTATTTTTTTGAGTCTCTCTCCGAACTCGGTAGTGAGTGCAAGTGCTTCCCTATTGTCATCCGCAAATAAACCTTACAATTATTCGTAAAAGAATTCGTAGTAACTCTGGTGAAGGCATCGACCGCCCTCCCAGTAAGCATATAAATATAACCAAAAGTGATAATTTTTTCCGAAATGTCTAATAGACACAATTATTACCAACCGTTGCAAAGCCTTATGGCCGATACAAACGAAATGGAAAGTGAAAATAATAATGAACGTTTGAACGTCATAAAAGAAAATGTTCCTCCAATAGTGCTTTTAAAATCTACAAATCAAAAAGTGCGTGGCATTCTGAACGACTTAAACATTGAAAAATATTTAATCAAGAATATCACCCTCGGGCAAAAAATTATATCACCCTCTCTCGAAATCTATGAGAAAATCAAAACTGAATGAACAAATAAACAGTGTCAATTCTTTTCTTATACACGCAAGGAAACCAGACCTCTCAAGGTTATTTTGTCAGGCCTTTACTTAATAAACGATAAACTGATCAACGAAGAACTCATCTCTTTTGGTTTAAAATGCATCGATGTAAAAACAATTTCTACCAAAAATCAATTTAAAAGCTACATATATATTGTTTATTTTGAACGAGGCACTACCAAATTAAATGAACTAAGGCGATTTTTTCCTAGCATATTTAACACTATTGTTCGCTGAAAAAAAAAAAATATAACCCCGGGAAGGTTACACAGTGTCATAATTGCCAACTCTATGGTCATGGGTCTTCAAATTGTCACATTAATAGTTTTTGTGCAAACTGCTCCGGCTCCCACAAAACTGATGACTGTACTTCGACTGATGTTAGTCGCTGCGCTAATTGCAACGGTCGTAGTACCCGTAGCATGATGGTTAGTGCGTTGGACTGTCATGCAAGGGGTCTTGGGTTCAATCCCTGCCTGTGCCACCTTAATTTAAAAAAAATAATTTTCGCGGGTACTGCCTCTTGCGAGGAATTGACAAATCCTTCAAGAGTAATTCTTGTCATGAAAAAGTGCTTTCTCAAAAATTAGCCGTTCGGATTCGGCCTTAAATTGTAGGTCCCTTCCATTCCTGACAACAGTACTCACACACAGGAATGGTTGAGAGTTGTAAGTCACTAGGCCCTGGTTCACAACGGACTGTTGCGCCACCCCATTTTTTTTTTTTTCAATTGCAACGGTCCGCACAAATCATCCGATCCCAACTGCATTAGTCGTAAACAATATTTGGATATACGAAAACAAATTTTTTCTCGTCGTCAAATCAATAACGTCAACAACATTCAAGCTCCAGCCTTGCCTAAAGTGCAGCACCAAGTCTCACATGATCGTTTTTCTCTTTCACATTTTCCTACGTTGCCTCAACCTTCTAAACATTGCTATGTTGAACAAGTACCAACAACTACAAAGTCATCGTCATCAAAAACTAGAATGAATCCACAATCCACATGTTCCTCTTGAGAACAATCCAATTATTAACGCTAATGATAGCAACAATTGTTCTCTTTCGAAGAGATTAACTCTCTATTAACTGAAATCATTACTAAGCTTAGCTCATGCCTAACTAAATCCGATCAATTCAACGTAATTACATCACTAGCTATTAAGTATGTCTATTCAAACTAATATGTTAAATTCCTCTTTTAAAATTATTACTTGGAATGCAAGAAGCATTTTCAAGAAAAACCTTAAATTCTTCAATTTCATTATTAATAAAAAAGTTGAAAGTTAAAAGTGGATAAATCATTTTCACATTCAGATTTCATTTGCTATCGTCTTGACAGGAGGAACGCAGATGGTGCTGGTGTCGCTGTGATAGTAAGAAAAGAAATTGATCACACTGTTCATACTATTTTACATCTACGGTGTATTGAGATAATAGGAGTAGACATATGTTTAGGTAACAATTCCAAAATTAGTGTTTTTTTCCTCCTATTTCCCTAGTGGAAATAGAACTGCCGAGAAAATTCGCGACTTTAAAAGTGACTTACGAAAAATGTTTAGACTTCGCAACAAAATTATTGTTGGAGGCGATTTAAACTGTCGTCATCAACAATGGAATTGTCTTCGCGCCAATTGTTGGGGCAATCTACTATACGAAGTGTATGAAGTTTATCCTAGCTTTTCATTGCTATATCCACCTAACTATACTTATGTCCCCACATCTCGAGGCAAGAGTCCCTCTACCCTTGACTTTTTCGTCACTAACATACCCAACTACTGCACACAGGCCATTTACTTATAATAGGCTTGGTTCCGACCACCTTCCCGTAAATATTACTTTAGACAATGTACACCCTGTTCAGCAGAACACATTTATTTACAATTATTCTGCTGCTAACTGGAATCTATTTAAATCCTTTATAAATGCTAACTGTAGAATGAATGATTTCGCATCTAACGTTGACATCAGCTCGCATCAAGTCGATTCCCTATGTGACAATTTTGTATCTCTTGTTAACCGGGCTTCCGAAGTTGCAATCCTTAAGCTATCTACAACAGCCCATAGACAAAAACGAAAACTTCCCGACAACATATTGCTCTTAATTCGTTTGAGAAACTTTGAAAGACGTAAATGGCTCCGCTATCGTTACGACTTTTTCCTTGATAATGTCAAATATTTTAACAAAATAATTGCGAAAGAAATTTCAGATTTCCAAACCTACCGATGGAATGGCTTATTATCTTCATTTGACAAATCTAGTAAACCGTTCTGGAAGGTTACTAAAATACTAAAGAAAAAAGGTACTAATATTCCATCTCTTAAAGCACAAAATCAGCTTTTAATTGCTCCAAAAGATAAAGCTAATCTCCTAGCAACAAGTCTTGCAAAAAAACACATTACTGCTAACCTTAATGACAGTAATACTTTCAATACAGTTTCTAGATCTATTACTACCATAGCCCAAGCTAACATTGTTTTTCCTCACAACTATTTGGTGAATCCTGAATAAGTACGTATACTTATCAAGTCCTTAAAAAACAAGAAATCAGCTGGATTGGACGGCATTAATAACATAATTTTAAAAGTCCTTCCTCCCTCTGGTATAAAATACCTTACATCATTATTTAATATATGTCTCAAAATATGTTACTATCCTGAAAGCTGGAAAACAACATTGGTTATACCAATTGCTTAACCTGGCAAACCCAAGGATGATGCTAATAGCTACAGACCCATCAGCCTACTTAGTTGTGTTAGTAAGTTATTTGAAAAAATTATACAAGAAAAACTCAATAATCACTTAACTGAATACAACATTTTACCTGACTTTCAATTCGGATTTAGGCGCAACCACAACACAATCCAACAAATTTTAAGGATTAAAAAACACGTATCTCAAAAAATTTCTTCAAAAGAATCGACAGGTTTGATACTGTTAGACATTGCTAAAGCTTTTGACACAGTATGGCACAACGGATTGATACATAAGCTTTATGGGATACATTTTTCGTTGCCAACAATTAAAATAATTCAAAGCTTTTTAAATGGAAGAAAATTCCTAGTTAAAGTTCAAAACAAAACATCCTCTGTCCAAAATATTGAATTCGGTGTACCTCAAGGTTCAGTGCTAGGTCCCATACTTTTCAATATCTTCGTGTCTGACTTACCTTTTCTTGGAGAGGAAGTCAAAATTGCTATGTTTGCCGACGATACGGCTATCTTCTGTTCAGGGATTACATATTCAGAAGTCCACCAAAAACTGCAATCTTCTCTAATTCATTTAGAAAATTATTTTTTCAAGTGGAAAATTAAAATAAATGCGGATAAAACACAAGCAATCTGGTTTACTCGTTGCCGGAAAGCATGTTTTTTACCGGGAGCATTGTAGATATCTGGGCATTATGATTGATACAAAACTAAACTTTCATAAACATATATCTACCACTATTGATAAAATAAATATTTACACTAGAATTCTATATCCTATGATTTGTAGGAACTCTAAACTTAGTAGAGAAAATAAACTAATTATATTCAAAACAATCTTTCAAGCGATACTCTTGTATGGCGCCCCTGTCTGGTACGACCGTGCCAAAACACATAAATTAAAACTTCAAAGATGTCAAAATAAAATACTTAAGATTATACTTGATCTACCACGTTACTACTCAACACAGAGATTACATGATTTGGTCAATATCAACTTTTTAGACACTCTCATTAATATCTCAAATGAAAAATTCTATCAAAATAAGAACTTATCTGATAATATATTAATAAACCAACTTCAAATTTCTTACCCTCTATAATTTATGGTATGGTAAATAATTTAAATAAACAATGTTTGATATGGGAGTGTTGCAATATTAGGTTTAAGTTTTGTATGAGGGTTTTTGTTTGTAGCTTTCCCTTAAACTGTCTAATATAAAAAAAATATATATGTATGTATATCGTTAGACATATTATTAATTATAGTTGTAAAGGAATAAATGCATTTATCCTAAATCTCTAAAATACAAATGTTAAATTGTACAAATATCTGATTACTACTACTGAATAAATAAATAAATAAAAACAAAAAACTACTATTTTTTAATTTTTTTAATGTATATCCAACTCATAGTTTATAACTTTAACTTTTTAGCTTAACATGTAAACTCGAAATAAGTTAATTCAGGCAGACGGCAACATTTTCCATGCTTTTATTCTTAGCTATTAAATGATTGTACATTTATCGAGAATAATAAAGAATTTATAATAATAATAATTGTGCATGTATTTGAGAGCTTTAAAAAGTGGGAGAACGCACTTGAACTAATTTATTGTATTTCCTTTAATTTTAATTTTATTTCAATTCAATTCAATTCAATTCAATTCAATTCAATTCAATTCAATTCAATTCAATTCAATTCAATTCAATTCAATTCAATTTAATTCAATTCATCACAATTCAATTTAATTTAATTTAATTTAATTAAATTCAATTCAATTAAATTCAATTTAATTCAATTCATCACAATTCAATTTAATTTAATTCAATTGCAAGTGTTAAAAAGTCTTCCAAATGAACTACAGGACACTCTTTGTACTTTTTTCATGTAAAACTATTTTGTCCTTGTAATTTGCATTCGATACTCGAACTAACTGAACCACATTAGCGTGCAAAGAAACTTAAAAGTCTTTCAGTCATCAAAGTGCACATATAATAGTGACCCACATTCTAAATACTTAAATCCCAATAAAAAGAGCTTGTTTTTATTTAAAGCTTAGGTATTTACTATGAAACTCATCGACACCTTTATATATATTTTCTCAAAGTGGTTATAAAATTGAAAATGTTATCCTTTTGAAAAAGTTTCCTTTTTCCTTTGCTCTTCCATTCATTTTTATGAATGAATAAACTCAAATGGCAAACATTTAAATTGAAAGGAGTGCGGTTTTTGTTTCTGTGAAACTCAATCCCAAACTCAAACTCAAAAGCCTTAAAGCTTTGTTCTTGAATCTTGAATAAAATGTTTTTCAAGAAATCACATTCAAGCATATGTTAAGATTTTCTAACCCTTCTTAGGGGAGAATAAAACGAACGACGAACTGTTAATAAGAACGAACTTCTTCAGTTGGTAAACTAAGGCAAGGCACACGTGTATGTATAAAATAAGCAAGGACCTGTTACAAAACTTCACAAAGCTAAGAATTTAATCTTATACGAGTATATGACAGTATCTAGAAATGAGAATACCTTGATAAATACTCTATGGAAGAGCGTGTGCATTAAGGAACAAAACAGTTAAATTCAAGAAGTGCCACAACTGAGTAATTAATAAGGATTTCTTATTCGATGATGGTAAACCAAACCTTCACAAAGAAGGGATTAAAATAAATGCATGGAATTAAATTTACAGATTTTGTTGAGGTCTAAATGAAATGCATTATAACTCATATTTCATTAATTTAGGAAAAAAAACTATTTTTGTCCTTGAATACAGGATAAAGTTCTAAAATAAACTTCAACTTGATCAAATTCAAAATTTACAAAACTGATGAAAACATATTGTTCATGTTTTTAAGTCTTTCATATATATTCGTATGAAATCCCTTTTTTGAGATGAAAAGCTTTTTATTATTTTATGTTAGGACCAAGACTAAATTAAACATTAAAGAAGTTCAGATAATGAAAAATAATTAAGAGTTTTCCTTAAAGTATTAATTCGATTATTGGAAGCAAAATTGGAGATGTTTTGGACTAAAAGTAAGACTATACAAAATTATTGAATTGAGATGAAGTTCTTGCATTTGCTTACATTTTATTTATACAATGCTTATGTCGAAAAAGTACCAAAATGGAGCAATCTATTCCATTTATCTGTCATATTTGTCATAAGAAATAAAATATAAAATTTGTGTTGTGGGTGGGAGAACATCCTGGAAATCAATTACCAAGTTATGAAGAGCTGCTAAGGCTAAAATAGTTGTTTTGGTATTTTCTTAGGAGCACTTTATACCTGATTACAAAATACAGGATATTTACTTCTAGACATCAAAGCATCTTTCCACAGTTTCACGAGAAGCTATATCATCAAATCTTTCAAGACCTCCCTTGATATTTCAATACCTCCCTTAATTTTTCTAGACCTCCCTTGATATTTCCAGATATCCCTTGAAATCTTCAGACCTCCCTTGATATTTCTAGATCTCCCTTGATTTGTCTAGACCTCCCTTGATTTTTCTAGACCTCCCTTGATACTTCTAGACCTCCCTTGATTTGTCTAGACCTCCCTTGCTGTTTCCAGACCTTCCTTGATTTTTCTAGACCTCCCTTGAAATCTCCAGACTCCTTTGATTTTTCTAGTCCTCCCTTGGTTTTTCTAGACCTCCCTTAATATTTCCACATCTCCCTTGACTTGATATTTCCAGACCTCCCTTGATGTTTAAGAATGTTGGCCGATCTAAAGTTAGATTTTCAAGATATTTTTGTCGGTATCCTCTAAATATGGGGCACACACCATTGAAGTGGTAAGTATTTTCTGTCGCATTCTGATTACATAGAGTGCATAGGCCAACAGAGTCGTTGCGAAAAGCTTTAGCATTTAATTTTAAAAGACCGCACCTTGCTTTGAAGATTAAGCTTATCATGTCACGGACATTATTATCTTCAAAGTAATTCGGGGCTTCCGCATATAAAAGATTCCAATATTCGTCGTGCAACTGTGACTGCATTGCATTGCTGGTAAAATCGCCCCAATGCTTTTCTACTAGCTTTGTCAGCAGCAATTTGTGCATTTGATTCCATTCTGCAACTGGAGTTTCGGGACTGAAATCAATCTCCATCTCCTGGAAAAGGCCTGACTATTCCTGGGCCCAATAAATATTTTTCTCGATGACTGCTTCAGAAAAGATACGCGGTAAGCGGTTACATGGCATTAACATCACTCTACGTATCTATGACATTTGTTATTTTAATGTACTTAAAAAAGCCTGCGGAAGACCAGTTTCGATGTGTATTTCATAGTTAGGCGCATTGTCAGGCAGACCAAAGCATCTTTTGACGAAGAAACGTTGAAGTTTTTCAGTTGGAATGTGCTCCTTGTATCCCCACACTTGCGCACAGTAGTGCATTATTGACTTTGTTCCTGCATGGTGCACTTTATATTTAGCAGAGTGAGTAACAAACTTAATTTTTACAAATTTCGACCATGTCGAGTTGATTGAGTTTATCGATAGTGTAAGTCTTTTTGACGTTCAAATAGTAGACATGTGCATTCAAGAGGACACAAGCGTCCACAGGTTTTTCTCAAAACCCACCTCTGTCTATCAACTCCTACTCTCACCTCCCCGTGGTGAATATCGCGTGCCTAGTAACTCAACTGGAGATTGGGTTCCAACCCCAGTGGAAAGTTGTTGAGGGCAGCAAACGAGAGAGGGGGGAGAGATGTTTCCACTAAGGCACCTCTCCTTATCCAGACGGCAGCTGAGGAATTCCCGAGATGGAATCAACGGTGGGGTCTACAGTTCCAGTAAGGTTGAACTACTAAGTGAACACCTTATAGGGCTTCTTCGACTTATTTGGAGCCCAGGCCTTTAAGGAGCGAATTTATGCGGCTCCCCATCCTTGGAGTTATACTTAGGATCTGGTCCTCCAGGTTGGGGGTTGTGCCGTCGGGGTGACTTCCTGGCCACGTAAAAATACCTTAATTTACCTGTAAAGACGATCAGAGGAACATCGTAGTAGAAACGCAGTTGATGCTGAGAATATGGAAAGATCACTTCTCCAAATTATATAACGGCGATGACGAACCGAATTCCGCTGTAAGGGAGATAGAACCACTTAACCTAGGCAGGTCAACAATTCCGCCTACCCGACCTTGACGAAGTGAAGATAGCTATATCGTAACTTAAGTCAAACTAAGTTGCTGGAGCTGACGGCATCGCTATTGAACTATTCAACGCAGCAGGCGTTGCAAAATACGGTCGGAATAAAGCATGCCCGATAAGTGGAATTTCAGCATAGTGTGCACGATACATAAGAAAGGAGACCCTCTAAACTGCGCCAACTACAGAGGCATCAGTCTCCTGAACATTGCGAATAAGATCCTCTCTGCCGTATTATGTGAACGTTCGTCAACAACCTGATTGGTCCTTATCAGTGTGGCTTCAGACCAGCAAAGTCCACTATCGACCAAATATTCACACTACGCAGATCTTGGAAAAAACCCAGGAGCTTCAAATCGATACCCACCATCTCTTTATCGATTTTAAAGCCGCGTATGACAGCATCTATAGGGAAGAGCTCTACCGAGCAATGTCTAGTTTTGGCATCCCTGTCAAACTTATCCGTTTGTGCAGAATGACGATGGAGAATGCACGCTGCTCTATCAAGGTCGGAAAAGATCTCACCGATGCGTTTGATGTCAAAAAAGGTTCTTATCAAGGTGATGCACTGTCATGTGACTTCTTCAATATCGTTCTGGAAAGAATTGTGCAAAACTCAACCGTCAACACTAAAGGTCCATCCAATTACTGAGATATGGAGCTGAAATTGACATAATTGAAAGATCAAAGCGTGATGTCAGTGGAGCGTTTTTGAGCATTGCGACGGAAGCGAAGAAGATGGGTTTAGTGGTAAATGAAGGCAAGAACAAGTATATGCTGTCATCAAAAAAAGGACATTGAACGATGACGTCTTGGAAAAACCGTCACCATTGACAGCTATAACTGTGAGGTAGCCGTGGAGTCCCACGGCTTAGATGGCTAGGTCATGTAGAGCAAATGGACATCAATGCTCCAGCCCGGAAAGTCTTCGAATCCAATCCCGAGGGACGGCCGCGCAGTAGAGGAAGACCGCGGCTCCGGTAGGTGAAGGCCTCAACCAACTTGGCGTGCAAAACTTGAGACCGCGAGCTAGATACCGAGCTGGCTAGAGACGCTTGTTGGTTGAGGCCCAAGTCCGCCCCGGATTGTAGCGCCACCTTAAGTTAGTAAGTAAGTTTCTAGATCAAGAGGACTCATGACACTCTCTAGTCTCGTCGAATTAACAGCGAACTGTGCTGCAAGGAAATTGGCTTTATCAATCCAGCTTAAATAGAGAGTGTCATTGTGGACGAGCGTTGGAACCGAGGATGACTTGGTATTTCGTAATTTTTTTACAAATGACCAGAAATTTTTTATACCTTTTGGACATTGCAATATTTTTTGCCTTAATTTCTGCTGATGCGAAAAAATGTGGTTCGGTGAGTATAGCCGTTGCATTTCTTTTTAGCTTGTTTGAACTTATTCCGCTTAGAGGCGGTAATAACACTCTTTGTGTATTTATTAGGGTCAGAGGTAAGAAACAACTCTAGGGTTTTGGCGAGTTGACCTACAACCAACGTGAGGAATTCGAGTTGTCTCGTCAACAAGCTGAGTTAATTGATTTAATTTAGCGAGGACTTCTACATAACTTCCTTAGGGTATTGTCTGACCAGAAAAATACTTAGTGACACACGTTTAAAAAGTCATTTGAATTTTTGAAAGTACTAAAGTTAATGCATACGAAATCAACTTTAGCAGGGTATAAAATTAAACAAAAATTACATCCTTTAAAAATGCTGCACTACTTCAAGAAGAAAACAAGGTTCTGAGACAAGAAATAACCAAACTTAAGGAGGGAGAAACTCAACTTAAGAAGAAAATTGGGGAAACTGAAAAGTTTACAAAAAGGATGAATGTCATTGTAACGGGTTTAAGCACGGAAAATATAGATGAAGTTAAACTGAATTTCAGCAAGTATGTAGCTCAACCCTTAGAGTGTCTGTTATCTCTAACCATTCTCATAAAATCAGCCCAGCAAATAAAACGGCATTTGTATTTGAGCTTGCTAATTCCACTGAAGTCCAGGCGGTTCTGGATCGCGCGCTTCTCATGTCTAATTTTTTTCCATATAAGGTGTTCCTCTTTCCTCTTCTGCTCGCAGAGCTTGCGATCACCTCTGGTCCTTGTGTGCAGCGGCATTTAGTAGCCTTTTACTTTACTCCGTGCGCTTACTGGCACATTGCACTTCATAGGCGGCATAGGACTCCTTAAGAGGTTACTAGAGACTCGATCAGAAAAGGACATGGCAGACTCTTGCGATTGTAGTCGTCTTACGTCGAAACTTCTCACAGTACTTGCTTGTTTCGGCTTGGACCGAGATATATGTAGCCGTACCTTGGCTTCAACGAGTCCGGCTATGTTGGCCCCTCGAAAAGTTCGGATATCCTGTATACGGGAAAAGTGTCGTGCGTCGATCGAAATGTGGTCAATCTGGTTGACGGTAGATTTATCTGGAGAAGTCCAAGTTCCTTTGTGGATGTTGAGGGGTGGAAAACGCGTACTGGCTAACATAACGTTTCGCCCCACAGCAAAATCTATGAGCCTGAATCCGTTGTCGGAAGTGTTGTCGTGCAGGCTGTTCTTCCGATTATTCCACCAAAGATGTCTTTTCTTCCTAGTTAAAACTCAAGACTTTTTTGCTTGAGTCTAGTTAAAACAACAAATCTACACCCAAATAGACGATGTCTTTGTTCTCGGTATCATTCGCTGTAGAATACATCGCAGTTTTTTAGTTTGCGTTTGCCCGGTCCATCCCATCGCACTTCTTGGATGGCTGTAATATCTGCCTTGCAGCAGTTTATTGCTTCCGTTCCGTTGGTCGGCTGCACGTGGTCTGTTAAGGGACCGAACATTCCACGTACAGATCCGAAGTTCGTTGTCCTTATTTCATTTGCTTGGATTGTCAACAGTAAATCCGTCCGTATCCGAGGTGCTTCGCAACTATGAAAGCTTTAACGTGGCCAGGAAGTCACCCCGACGGCACAACCCCCAACCTCTAGGGCCAGATCCTAAGTATAACTCCAAGGATGGGGAGCCGGATAAAACCGCTCCTTATGGGCCTGGGCTCCAAATAAGTCCTCAAAACTCTTTAAGGTGTTCACTAAGTATTTCATCCTTACTGGAACTGTAGACGCCACCGTTGAGTCCATCTCGGGAATTCCTCCGCTGCCATCTGGACAAGGAGAGGTGCCTTAGTGCCCCTCTCTCGTTTGCTGCTCCCAACAACTTTCCACTGGGGTAAGAACGCAATCTCCAGTTGAAGTACTAGACACCCGATGTTCCCCGCGGGAGGTAAGAGTAGGAGTTGATAGACAAAAGTGGGTTTTGAGAAAAACTTTTGGACGCTTGTGTCCTCTTGAATGTCTACCAATTTTACAAATAAAATTTTTAAAAAAATCGACAAGGCCACGGGTGAGGAGTTATGTGTGGGTTGAATTTCAGCCTCTTTTTACTGTCACTGTAAATATATAGAATATATACAAACAATAAGCAAGTATTCCCTTCGTACTCGAGATTTTAATTAAACATCAACATCGACAGTTTTTTTTACAAAAATTAAAAATTAAAAAAAAATCATTACTTAAAGTGCATTTTCGAAAAATTCAATTGAAAAAATCAACATTTAATTCAAAAAGTAGTTGGACTAAAATTCTTACAATCTTTTTAAACTTTCAAGTTGCCTACATTAATGAATTGAAAATCAACTTTAGTGGTTATGAATTTTGTTTTTAAGATGTCTTGCAAGCTTGCAACATTAATAGTTTTGTGACTTCTTCAGTACTCGATACATTTTTGCTCATATCGTAGGAAGATGCTTTATTGCAGCAACATATTTTTCCCCAGAAAATTCTTATCTTTCTTCAATGAAAAAAGATGACAACAGAATCAACAGTTGTTGATAACGGAGCGAAAATACGAGTTATGTATCCACCTCCAATTCCCCATCTCCCATTCACAATATCCTTCAAAATGCTTTCTCACTTTGGAGACTTTTATACTCAATTTTCTCTCTTGACATGATTCTCTCTCTACTGCGCTCTGAATTAAATTCTCATAGTCAACATCAACACGAAAAACAAAAACAAACATTTTCTTCTCCCGCACTTTCAAAAAGTTAATAGACACTTTTGTATGAAGAAGCAAATCAGTTTTCGTCGATGTTGCAACCGATTCGGTCGTCGTATTTCTATGGTGATTAGAAAAAGAGGCGTAAAATCCTAATAAATCGTTTCATTCGAGCGAGCAATAAGTGAGTGTATATTTTTTAAGGATAAAAATGAAAATAAAAATAAAAATAAAAATAAAAACAACCCATTAAGGTTAAATGGAATCCATGAAGTGAGGGGGTTTTCTTAAGTGATTTACTTGCAAATAATATTCAAATTGAATAATGTAAAAATGTTGCATAAAAACGCGGAAGTCAGTGTATAGCGGTTTTATTTTTTAAATTCAAGTTTTTGTTTTTATAATCTTCGATTTGAAAGTGTTTTGGTGAAGTAGAGTAACGGTTTAGTGAACAAGAAACTTATACAAAAAAGATTTTTTTATTAAATTTAATTTTGTGTTTGATGGTTTCTGAAAAAAAATAATATACGTTTGTGAGTGTAATAAAGATTTGTTTATAAAACAAAAACCATTCATCAAGGATTAAACACCGCTGTTGCATCAAAGGCGAAGGTCGTCCGTCATCTCAGTTAAAGGTGAGCAAGGATCAAAGAACGAATATTTTCTATCTTGTATTGTGAATGTGTCGAATGTTTTTGTTGACTTAAGACTAAAGACTTTAAATTAATGCAGGAAAATTATTTAATATTAATAATGATAAATTGAATTTAAGTCTTTTTTCGGAAAACCTGCAATTCCTGAAAACTGTAGACATGATTACAGGTTTTAATTTTTTTATTGTGAGTCGTATCTTTAAACTGAGAATTTAACAGTTTTATACGATTTTTGTTTGATATTATAACAGAAAAATAGGTAAACATGAAAGGATTACGTAGGAATTATAAACTTTAGTATAATGTAACCCTTTTCAAAGGACAGAAATCCAGAAAGTAGACATTTGTGTCTTTTATTTATTTATAAGACTTTTCAATCTCTTTGGGCAGCAAATACTCTAAAGCTGTTATCTTTTAACTTTCGAAAAACATTGAAAGACTGTTCACTATAAAAATGTGAACAACAAACTTTCTTGGCCTTATAATTTCTCCAAGGGGTGATCACAATTGGCAACAATTTTTTCGAGCAGTTTTTTTTTTTTAAATTTCATGAAAATAATATGGCGTCCATTTGACCATATTTAGAAAATCAGAATTAAAAAAAAATTAAAATGTTGAAAAGCCTCTTCGATAATTTAAGGCATGGTCACATAACTTGAAGAATTTGTCCACCAAACGGATCCGTTCATTACACCTAACAATTGTTCTTTGAGAAGACACTATGTTTAAAATAGAGGCTTCGAGTTTCTTGTAGTGTGTTGACAAAAAGCAAGGAAATGGTAAATATCGTCACGCTCATTTCTGTTACCATAATTGTAAAGGAGAGCTAGATCTGACCGATGCGGAACATAATTCAAGTTCAACCCTTGCTCTGAAAATATCACCTATAGCTCTCACAGAAAGTCTATTATTGAAATAATTTGTTGCATTAGTATTTAAGGAGATGGCTTAGATTTCTATATATTTATCTTAATGACGATGATGATGCTCTATTTAAATGTTGAAGATATATATTTTCACCAACTTTTGCAATAACATTCGAAAAGATATCTTGCCAGTTATCTATGTTAAACTCATTCAGTTCAAGGGAAAAATTATGAAACCGTTCAAGTTGAGTCCATTTCTTGAATGGCGATGCTTCTGTTCTCAGCAGATCCTTGATGATAGATGTGTGAAGATTAGAACTTGGTTTACTCATCTTTCTTTCTAATAATTTCAAATGCAATGCATGCAATTTCAAATTTTTCAATTGCATAGATTGGAGTCGAACTAGGTAACCGAAATAATCTTTTGAAAAAATAGTTGTATCAACTCAAGTTCTTTAAAATAGTTTTTTTTTTTTTTTTGCAAGGGGGAAATCTTCAAAAGACACTTGGCAGTATTCGACGCCAAGTAGTGTGGGACTCTTAACCACTAAAACCACCTCTTCATCAGCACCAATCTTAAAGGATCGACTACAGATTTTTCTTTTTTAACTTTGCACAATCACTTTGGGGAAGCTTAAACTTTCAATACTTTCCCATGTTTGTTTAAGACCATAAGCTCATGAGGCTTGGTTGTTCTTAATCTCCGAACATCGTTTCTTATATTCAAGACGGACTCCATTTCAGAATTAGTATGACTTTGCAGTCTCTGGGTGTGCGGTACAGCGTATTTTTTAACAACTTTTTTAACCATTTCTATTTGTAAGTCACGATGTAAATCGGTATTTCTTATGTACCAAGGTGCATTAACTATTCCACGAAGGACTTTGTTTTTTAATTTTTGGTTGATTTCGGTATTGGTTTTCTTTGTACAGCCCCATAATTGGATTCCATAGGTCCAAACAGGCGTTAGTACTTGATTTTACAGCATTATTTTGTTTTGGATTGATAAATCAGAGTTGTTACCAAGTAACCAGTACATTTTTCTATATTTCAAGTTAAGTTCTTTTCTCTTTTCTTTTTGATGTGCTCTCTTCACTTTAGCAAAAGTTTCCATTATGGTGTGATTACCAACTGGAATATCCCTGGTGTATAGTAAATACAGAGTAGGACCTAGGACACTTCCTTGTGGTACACCGGCTTCTATTTTCTTCAATTCCGAGTATTTTTGATCGTACCCTACTCTAAACAATCGGTTTGAGATGTACGATTTTAATATTTCAAAGTACTGCCTGGGAAGATCCCTTTGCAGTTTGTACTCAAATCCCTCATGCCCAACCTTGTCAAAAGCTTAAGCAACATCTTAGAAAATAGCTGAACATACTTTTTTTTTCTTCTAATGCTTTTTCTATTACGTCCGATATTCTATGAACTTGGTCTATCGGGGAATAGTTATTTCGAAAGCCAAACTGATGGTTTGGGATTAACACTCTTTCTTCTATGATTTTGATAAGTCTCTTTAGAAGCAGTTTTTCAAAAACTTCTGCCATAATTGGTATAAGCGATATTGGTCTGTAAGCCGTCACTTCTGCAGGTGGTTTACTTTGCTTTGGTATGACAATTACTTCAGCAATTTTCTAATGGTGTAGGACATACCGGTGCTCAGAGCATGCATTTATTATATTGGAGTTTTATGAAGGCTTTCAAAGGCATTTCTTTCAAAACCTGAGCAGTAATTAGATCGTAGCCTGGTGATTTTGTATTTGATAGTTGATGTAAACGCATACTTTTTATTTCTTTAAGTCTTACAATTGGTATTTCACTTTCATCTACCTTATCAACAAACTGTTAGCTATTTTCAGCCGCGTTTGATGAGTATGGCTTTAAAACATTCGCAAGATGATCAGCGAAAAGGTTAGCTTTTTCTTTCGGGTTACCGATCCATTTCCCATCTTGAGATTTCAAGGGCGAGTTTTGTAACTGCGGTCTTTTCAGGCGCTTGGCTGCTATCCATAGCGAAAAATCAAAAATCAAAAAAGCATCAGTTGTTAAATTCCTTAGGAATGTACTGAGTGAATAATTTTTGCATTTGTACATTTTTTTTTTTTAAGATTGTTGCTTATAGGGTTAAACGTTGTTTTATCATCTGGAAATCTAGTATTTTGCCATGTTCTTCGAGCTCTTGTTTTCTCTATTATCAATTCTCTTATCTCTTAAGTATATTTTATTTCGTTTTGTCTTCTATTAGAAAATGTTGGAGTACTTTCGTCAGCGGCCTGTTGCACATCAGCAATAAATTGTTTCACTTCATGGTCAATTTACTCGATTGTATCCATGGGAGATCTTAAATTTATAAAACTTAGAAGCCTTTCTCTAAAATCTCTCCAGTTTGTTTTCTTATTTGTATTACTTTTTTTTCTAGTACTTCCGATTCACTTAGTTATAGCATCACTGGAGTATGAGCCGATGACAGGTCATAATTACCTTCGACACTAATGTGATTTCGCTTGATTCCTTTAGCTCCTTCTAAAGTCAATAAAGTCTGGTATTTTGTTAGTATCGGAAGGCCAGTAAGTTGGCGTCCTGGAGGAATAGAGTTCGCAATTGTATTTACGGCCTGCTTGGAAACGTCTTTTGCCTTTTGTTGATATAAGTCTTGAACCCCAAGGGGTGTGTTTCGTGTTGAAGTATCCACCAACAAGAAAGTTATGCCCAAGAAGATCAAATAGATCTGCATAGTTATCTTCGGTTGGGGAGCGACTTGTTGGGCAGTATACAGCTGCTATCTTAAACTCTTTCTTTTTCATACCAATACCAATAGTTGTTGCGTGCATATTTTCACTAGTAAACTTGGATACTGCATAATGTTTTAAGCTTTGTTTTATAAGAATCGCCGATCCAGCTCTTGCCTTGTCAGCTGGATGTGGAGCGTGGTAACATGAATAATACTTTATCTAGACTTGGCCCATTGGAGAAATGAGTTTCGGACACCAGTCAAATATCGATATGTTCTAGATCCATAAAGGTTTTTCATTCGGATGAATGTTGTATAAGACCGCTTGCATTCCATGTAGCGATTTTAAGTGTTCTGTCCATCATTGTTTTTTTTTGTAAGAGCGACTTTTTCGCTTAGCAGTAGTTTGATATTCAAATCCTGTTTATTAATTTTTTGAAGAATAAGTTGTAGCATTTCTTTTATGGAAGTCTCTTTATTCTTCCGCGCATTTTTAACAATCTGAAAATAGGCTTTATTTTAAGCGCTTTCACTTTGAACAGCCTTATTAGACGGTTCCTTCTTAGTATTGTTTCAGTAGTTAAATCGGTATTTTCTGTGTTTCTGGGCTTGTCTTGGAATTTTTTGGCTACTGGGCAGCCTCTAAAGCTTGCCTTGTAAATACCCTGGCAGTTCACCCATTTTGCTTTCTGATCTTTACTCATAGGACAATTTTTAGTTGCTTGATTTCCTTCGCACTTTACACAAGCAAAATCTCGGTTGCAGTATTTTTGGGTATGACCTAAAGCTTGGCAACGTTTGCATTGCGAAACAAATTTGGATTTTCGGAGTGGTTTAATTGTAACAGATATGCCCAAGATTAAAGTGTGACCAAAAACTTAAATACCTAAGACAAGCAAGTGTTAATGTTTGCTGGGAGATCTCAGTATTTAGATCCTAGGTCTATGTTCTTGTTTGGGAAGAAAGTTGGCCACATTAAGTTGAAAGCAAGTTTAGCTTCTTTACTCTTACGCTGAACATGTTTATTGAAGCTACCGTTAGCAGACATCAACACTCCTTCCTTCTACAACTCCGTGCATCAAATACAATTATCTTTGTTTTCTCTGAGTTTTGATGATTATTAGCTGGAGAGATGATGGGTCATCTGCTAGCATAATTAAGTCATCCCCGTACAGAAGTACTTTGATACGAATATCAGAAAATCTCCACCGGTAAATTATGTGAAATATCAAAATGTAAAGTAAAGGGCAAATAAAATAGGACTGAGAGTACACCTTTGGGAAACACCTGCAGTCGTTTGAAACCAATTTGAAATCTCGGCCCTATCCCAAACTGTCGCATAAGTTTTACATACTCATTTATCGTAGATATTTAGAAATTTTCTAGATATATCAAGTGAGACCATTTTCTAAATGAGAGCTTCTCGTTTGACGGTATCAAATGCAGCTTTTAATTCGACAAAGCAAGCATACATAGATCTTCTTTTTCTTTTGGATAAATTTGTTAGCAATGCTCGACAAAGCAAAAATATGGTCAACCGTTCAAAAGCCCTCTCGAAAAACAGCTTGAAACATACTTAAGCGATTGTTTGATTCTACCCAATTGATACGACTTATGTATAGGATCCTCGCAAATACATTTCTAATGGAATTTAATATTGATATACCTCTGTAATTCTCAGGTAAACTAGCATCACTTTTATTAAAGATTAAAAATATAACAGCTTTTATTAAGCTCGTGGGAACACAAGTGGAATCGTACAAGTTGTTCTAAAAGGAAAAAAGATATTGCTTGTATTCAACGGGAATGCTATCAATTCCTTGGGACTTATTGTTTTTTATATTAAAAACAGCAAGTTCCAGTTCATCAAGGACTGTTACAGAATTAAGCAAATCATCGTGGCTGGGCAAGTATAATGAATTGAGTGCAAGTTATCTTGACATGTCAACAAGGATCAGAAATGGGATGCCAGAACTTCATCTTGTAATACACTTAAAGACACGATTGTTTCTACCAACTTCCGAAAACAATACTAAAAATTCTTTGAATCCTCACACCTTTCTAAACTGGTCGCTTAATTAAGTGTGTAATTCAACTTTGTTGTTGTGTTTTCTTTCAAAGGAAGATGCACAACTATGGTGTTTTCGTTGGCCTTGCCTGACAGCAGCTCAATTAGAGACTCCAGAAGCTGACATATATTCGTCATTTTGATTAGTTTGTCATTTAAGCGTGCATTTGTGGCTTTAAGAGAAGTAATTTTTGTCTCAAGTGATGATGTATCCGTTTTAATTACTATATTTTTTAACTTATCATCTAGCAATGTGTTGAATTCTTGAACAGATAATTTGCCTACTTCGGTATTAATTTCTTTTATGCGAGTTATTTCTGATTCCGGTGAAAGTTCGGTTGATTTCCTTTTTTTCTTATTGATACATTTTTAAAAAGGGCCGTCTTCTTGTTGTTTTGGTTTATATGATATAGACCAAATAATAATTAAAATCAATTTTAATAATAATTATGAATTGATTACCCGTGTTTTGTTGCAAAATCTATCCACAGTATAGTAGGATTTTACACGAATAACAAAAACAATATCCATAGTATGGATAACACCGATAAAAGTTAGAGTAGAATCTTAATATGGATGCCTTCTTTCACATTTATACGAGTCTCGAATGGATCTTATATGATTTCGTTCTCAAATGTTGGTACGATTGATATTGCATTTTTATCTTGATGGCTGTGTTCGTTGAATAGTTGGAATCATGTGTGTTTTCCATTGGGGAAAAAATCAATCTATTAATGTTGATATTATTTAGTGTTGTTAATAAAAATGGAATAACTGGGCTTATTTTGCAGGAATATAAAAGTTAATTTTTAGTTTTTCTATGTTTCCACCAAAGGTTTATCGCAGTGAAGATTTAAAAATGAGTAAATTTGACAGCACTTTCTAAAATGCATGTTTTGTATCTTTCTTATGAGGTGCATGTTAGATAGTTTGATTCGTGTTAAACAATGAAAAACTGAAAAGTTCAGCACCATATAAGAATATGCTACTTACTTCATGTGCATTTTTTTTAATTTGATTAAACCAAAATTATATTTTTTGTACACAAACATGGAAGTAAACAGACCATAACGCATTATCTGTAAAACCAATTCCTCCACACAAGTTTTTCTTTGCAAATTTTGAGTGGCAAATCAAGCTCATTTCAACTTGATTCAGGTATATAAAGAATTGAGGCAACCTTCAAGCACGCTTCAACACCACATGTTAATGTAGTAGTCTACGAACAAACCCCCTGCTTAAAGTAATTGTTATTGTTGTGTGTTTTTTTTTATTATTATTCTGACAGATCTTCTTTCAGCTGTACCAATTTTTAAATACAAAAATTTAGGTCACCAAATTGATGTAAATTACACAGATTTTGCGAAAGCTTTTGATAGAACAAAATCATACAATTTTGTTGAGAAAATTAATTTCCTTTGGTTTCCATTCAAATATTTTAAAATAAATGGACGCTTACCTCAAAAACGTAATCAATAATTTGTAAGAATTGAAAATATGGTTTCAAGTCCAGTTTTGGTAACCTCAGGTGTTCCCCAAGGTAGCAATCTTGGGCCACTTCTTTTCCTATTTTGTATCAATGACTTACCTGATATTTTCAAAAATTCTGTTCAACTTCTATTTGCTGTTGAAAAATTATCTTGGTAAATTATCTTAATGGTGTTCTGTAAACCAATTGTATTTAAATGGCTCTAATGTCTTTTCCAAATTCTAAAGTTCAAAAAAATTCGGGGGACAAATACTTTATTTGCTTCTTAGCCAGGTAAAGTTTTGTATTGCTTCTTTCGTGGTATTGTCTCAATAATCAGGGGTTTTTTCATAAATATTATCCAGGGAAGTGCGGTCAAGCCTCTATTTATTGGCTTCAAACATGTTTGGCAGAATAACCCGGAAAATTTCATAAGCGTCAATTCTCTTTAGGATAACAAAATAAATTGTTTTCTTGTCATACACAAAAATTTTCCAATTGAATCATTTTCCAGTTTTTCCTTTTTCAACACACCAAGTGTTTTATGGTTGTCAGTATTTAAAAAAAAAAACTACTTTATATAATTATGCAAAAACTTTCAGTCTGGAACATATTTAGGGATTAAAATGTCACGGACCCTAACTAATGGAACAAAGATGAAGTCATATTCATAAAACCTATGAAAAGTTCATGTGATGGCCTTTGAAAAATTAGAATTCCATCCCATTGGAGTTACATTGAAAGCAACCGAAATTTTGAAAATTTGTGGTAGTGAAGCTTGAAATCCCACGGGTGTAGTGCCAAGTTGAATATACATATGACGATGGGGGAGAACGAACCCTCATATCTATGTAAGTTACAAGTCAAGCATCATTTGATCCCCTAATATTATTGATATCCCTAAGTTAACAAAAAAGTAACTCCAAATTCATGAAGTATTTCAGAACTTCTGTTATTTTGTTAATCGATTCAAAGCCTCAACACAAAAACGAAGTTTCTCTTTTTAAATGTGAATGTTCGGCTACGTCCCATTGGTATTGGTCACTTTGAGACCTTTTATCAAATGAAAATTCTTTTAGAATTGGGGTATTTTTCTATGGACCTTGTTGAGTATTTTAAATTAAAAAAAATTCTGGTAAAGTTATACACATTTTTGGTTTTAATTTGAAAGTTCATTATAGTAGAATTATTTCTTTTCTTGTCTTAAATATTTTAAAAATTTAAATTTAAATTGCTTCTCAAAGGAATTTAAGTTTTGCTTAAAGTGTAAATATCCAAAAATGTTTTTCCTAAAAATTAAACGGTGGACCTTGAACCTTTTTCCAAACAATCGCACTTTGATTGACCCCAATTAACAATTTAAAAGAAAAAACTTAGTTACCCAAGCTTCTTTGTAGCATCTTATGATAATCAGCCTATTTACATAAATAATTGAAAATAACAAATTTACTAAAGGTAAAATAGGACCAGAAAAGAAAAAACAAAAAAAAAATGTCTACCCTCATATTAGAATTGCTGAAAACTTTTAATTTTAATTTTAAGGGTTTTTTTTTTTTACTTTAAAGATATCTTGTGATGGTTTTTTGTACGAGGCTGAGGCAGAGTTGGTGTCCAGGGTTCTTCCAAAATAAAGTAAAACAAAAATACGGTTTTAGGGTTAAGCAACTTTATTTTTATAAATTTCAATCGTTAGACTCTTGGAACTAAAATATTTAATTTCTTCACAACTTAAACCAACAATTTATTGCATATAATTTACAAATTATATATAAGTGTTAAATAAGTAAGTATTTCTTAGAATTCAACTGTATAATTCTTACGGCAGTGGTTCGGAAATTGAAACTTATGCCTAAATGACGTTAAAGAACGGTTAGCGGAGAACTAGCCACGATATTAGGCGTGTTTGAGTTACTCTTAGTTACCACTTTATAATTGGTTCCGATTGCATTTCCTGTCTCTAGCACGAAACTAGGTAAAAAAACATGCGGCCTACAAACTTCTCCATCTAGCTCGGTCCCTAGCTAGAAGTCTTCAGTTTCGCGCTCCAAAGTTGGAAAAGGTCACTTTCCACTTGTGCGTGTCACCTGGTTCGCGGTCTTCCTCTACTGCCCTGTCCTGTGGGTTTGAATTTGAAGACTTTCCGGCCGGAGCATTGGTTTCCATGCACTCTACGTGAATCAGGCTTAAAAGCTGTCACTTATTCTTTCTCTTCTATAGTTTACTGCTATTTTTTATAAATTGTGCTAGTTGTTGCCAGTTTTTCCCATTTAAAATCGCTAGAAGATCAACTCCTTCTAAAATACTTTTTTGCCATATTTGTCTTCGGATTTCTGCCAGAGTTGGACATTTTGCGATGAAATGAACTATATTTTCCATTTCGTTGGTATTGCACATGGAGAAAATCAGAGCTAAGTCATTGCGGTGCGGTATGAAGTTTAAAGATATAAACTCTCCTCTTGCTCGGAGGAGGAAAGATATTTGTTCACAGCTAAAATTGCCATTGAAATAGTTGCCCTGTCGTATTGGAGCTTTTAATATATTTTTCTGTGAAGTGAGATTGCTTTGAAATGGAGGCCTTCCAGTAAAGGTTTCCATTCTGTTACATTTTCCAAAGTCAAGCTGGAAGGTATTTCGCCCGAGTCTGCTAAATTTTTCCATTCTTCAAACCATGAACTTTGGGACCTTATGACTGATATTGCAATCTTCATAGCAATTTTATCGGTGTGGCTGTTCATCAGTTTAACAATGTAGTTGAAATGTAATATAAGTGATTTTAGGTACAATGGTGATAACCCAGTTTCGATAAGAAGCATAAAGGTTGTCGTTTTGAAAAGAATCGGAGGAGTTTTTCAGTGGCGCCTGCCCCATGCAGCATACAACATGATGGACTGAGACGTTGCGGTAAACACTCAATATTTCGTGCTGAATGAGAGATCCGAATTTCCGTAAATATTTTGCCATACTTTACCAACAGAGTTTTTGGTAGCCGATAGCTTTTTCTCAAGGTGCTTTTCGGAATTCCGGTTGCTCGTTACAGTAAAACCAAGGTATTGGTATTCTTTGACATTTTCAATTAATTCTTCACCTGAGTACCATTTCTCATTTACAGCCAAAGGTCCACTTCCTCTCCGAAAGACCATTGTTTTTGATTTGTTGAGATTTACAGTAAGGTTCCACTTAAAGCAGTAATCCCTTAATTTATTGATCCCTGTGATTCCGATAGGAGAAGAAGGTCGTCTGGATACGTAAGTATTTTAATAGGGAACCCATCGATTGTTATGCCACATGGCAATTAAAATAGTGAGGGGCTGAAATTACAACCTTGTTTCAATCCAGCGAACGCAAGAAACGTCTCTGACAAATTTTGACCATCCCATACCTTTTAGCTTGTTTTTTTGTAAATGTTTTCAATCAACCTTCCAAATTTAAGAGAAATCCCGTCTCTAAACAGCTTGTAATTTGGGGCTTTTCTATCGATAGAATCGAAAGCTCCTCGGAAATCGACGAAAAAAGGTGCATAATTTTTTGCACCTACGATGATATAATTCAGCAATGTTCGACAACCTAAAGATGTGGTTCACTGTAGAATATCCTTTCCTGAACCCAATTTGTTCTTCACTGAGAAGGCGCTTACTTTCGACCTATTTTCTGAATATTTGAAGCGAAGAGTTAAGAAAATCCTTTAAGGATTCTTATTGATCTCCAATAATCCGAAGAGTTTCTGCAGACAGCTATACTTTCTTCTTGTTTCTTCAAATAGTTCGATTTTTTGGCATTGCAAATAGCTTTGAAGGCTCTATTAGCAGTAATGTAGTCGGCTTTTAAAGAAATGGTATTGAAGTTTTGGTACAAGTTTAAAAACGCAAAAGATTTTTTCCTTGCAGACTCTCAGTCCTTATTATACCACTGGGATTTAGCTTTGGAGGGAACTGGTATAGCTTGATGTGTAATGGCTGTGGATGTTATGATGTTCTCCAAAACTTCTATCGTCAAATTGTTATCCTTTATTCCTTGTACTGTCATATTTCGGTTTAAACTGATTTGATACGCTTCAACTCGATTTTTGTTCCATTTCAGTCTTGGAAGAAGGCAATATTGTGTTTCTAGTTCGTTTTCTGATTCTGAAGTAGTCAAAGTGGTGACCAATGGCATATGGCCGGAGTATATCTGACTGTGCACCTCGAAATCATGTTTTCTTGCCGCAAATTAATTTTGTATTTAGAAAAAAGTACACTAAATCCATCCGGCCTTCCTCACATTAATCCACTTTCTTCGTTTTAGTAGAAATAATGATCATCAATGTGCAATTTATCGTCCTGACAGGCTGATTTTGAGATTCGGGCTTTGATGCTTCACTTCTCGGTTTAGCTTTAGCACATTCCCACTGGATAGTCCTTGTGAATGGAAATGCCAGTATTTGCAAGTTTTTTTCCTTGACATAATATGTCATGTGCTTATTTCCCATTTGCCACCTAGACACGGTACGAACGCCGATTTGAGGCCTTGGTGTTGAGCTCTTGGAAGTGGTCGAAGTTGGGCCATTTATCAAGCAGTTACGGTGTTTGAAGGCACTCCTTTGGATTGTCACTATTTATGATCGGAAGATGGAATATGATGTTCCGGTCTCGCATCTGCAGATCAGAAACTTCAAAACGCCTCTCGAGCTAATCGCATCTGGTTTCTTAAATCTTAACCTGTGCCTGTAGATTTGCATTGCTTTCTAGCAGATGTTTTAGTTGTGAGATTACGGGTTCGAGATCCAAGTTTTGAGCGATCATCAAGAATTTTAGTAAAATCCTCTAGTGACAAAATTTCCTATGGAGCTCATGTTTGTTTTGTTTTTCTTTGTGTAGATTTTATTACTGTCGTATTCCGGTGATATTTCAGATCAATTTCTTTTATTCGTTGGTTTTGAAAAGATATTTTGTCGAAAATCAATTTTTACCAACTCTTGTTAATTTCTTTAGATTTTAATTTTTTTCTAAAAATACTGTAATTTCGTTTTTTTTTTTTCCCAAAACTTAACTGAATGTTGACAATAATATTTCTTATAAGATTAAATTATTTAAAAGCCATAATCTTAATTTTTTAAAAAGATATTTGAGTCGAAAATGAATTACCAGCTTAGAGTAATTTAAAAAAAAAAAAAAAACTATCAATTCGATTTTCAAAATTTTATAAGATGTTTGAAAACGTTATTCTGCGTTGCACAAAAGTGTTCAAGCGTATGTACACACGCATTCATATGACGTCTCTCTAAAAATCTTTTATTTCGACTCTAGGGACCTTGAAACGTCGAGAAATGTCAACATTTTCAATTCGACAATAACTTTCTATGGGAAGTAAAAAATCCCTAAATAAATTTCGTAATAAAATGGCATATTTAAAATAATAATTTATGGAATGAAATGAGAAAAACACGATTAATTGGAAATAGTAAATTATTAATTGATTCCTGTTTTGATATTGAAATATTTTTGCTTGTTTTTTGAGAAAAAAAAAATATTTGTGTGTAACTTTAAAGGTTTTTACAGTTGTTGAAATTGTATAAAATTGGTTATTAATACTGTTTTTTCCATCTACAAATTGCATTGACTATGGCCATCGTGAAATTTCCAAAGAGGTGTTATAATTTAAAATCCTTTAAACTAAATTACACACCATTAAACTATTTGGAATATCTTGTTTTTATAATGAAAATAAAAACAAAACATACATTTTCCAATTTTTCATTATTCAATCGGATTCACCTGAATATTTCATTTAATTTACCTTGAATTATTTTAAATCCTATTTTTTTCTCCAAATAAAAATAATAATTTATCAGTATTTTTTAAATTTCAAAAATGTCAGCAACATTTTTTAGTGAATTTTATTTATAACACAATTTTTATGAATTTTCAAACAATTGTTTTAATACGATGCTCAGCAGTATATTATTGAATTACATACCTTAGAATTATTTTTAATCTTCTTATTTCCAAATAGAAATGTAATACTTTTTAGAATCTACATATTTTTGAAATTACATTCTCAACAAAACATTTGGTAGAATTTTATTTACATTTATTGTTATTTTATTGAATTTTAAAACAATTGTTTTTATCTGTTGATTAGCAGAAAACAGATTTTTTCACATGAAAAGGTTTAACTGATGATAATCTTAGATCGGATATTTTCATTCTAAAAAGAGCACTTGAAGTTATGATATGCCTTACCATTTTTTAAAGCTTACAGAAAATAATTATCATTTTTATGTACATACGTATTTGATATTTGGAAGTTTAGGTTTCTAAAGAATTTCACCTTAAAAAAAGAAATTCTGAATCTCAATGTTCGGTTTATTATATTTTTTAATAAACAATAATTATTTTTGGATTCTTTTCTATATGGACCAACATTTTTTATTTTCCAAAACAACGGTAGCTAGAATAAATAAGGGCTTAAGATCCAAATATTTTATATTTCTCAGATCTCAGAGATTTCCTTATTCTCTAAAATACTAACCAGATTAAACAGAAATCTGAGAACAGCGATTTTTTGTTTTGATTTCTCAATTTTTGACAAAATACATTTTCTTTAGAACAATCGCTTAACGTTTTATGAGTTCTTATGCCAAAGGATTGGCAGTTAAAAATAAAATTGATAAGATAGATAGATAGATAGATGTTTTTTATTACTTAAAATTGTTAAATACAATAGTTTCCGTTACAATTGAATAACATTTAAATTTGGTAATAAAAGTGTTTTGGCGGTGGCAATGCCGTCTGCCAGATTGACTATGTGTTTTCAAATTGTGTATAAAGAAAATGTTTACTATTTAACAAAATGTAAATGAACAATTGCAAAAATTATATAAATATGCAAATAGGGCTTTCAGTTTAGCTAAAACAAAAATAAATTACTTAATAGATAATACATAATTTTTAGGACATATGGATTAACAGCTTTTAGTTTGGCAAATACAAAAATAAAAATAAAATAGAGTAAAACTTGGTTTCAAGATTACAAAAAAAGAGCTTTTAGTTTGGCTAAAACAAAAATACGGGTTTTTGAACCCATTAATTTAAGCATTATGTACAGACTTTTAGTTTAGTTAAAACAAAATTTTAGTTATTTAAAATAATAAGACAAAAAAATAGATAATATACTAGTAATTATAAAAACATGATATATAATTGTACTGTTTTTAATTTAAGTATTAAGAAAATTCTGTTATAATCATTTCTCTGTAACAGATTGATTTTTCAAGATAAATGGTTAGGTTTTTCCAATTTTCACCGTTTAAAATTGTTAACGTTTGCTCCATAGTTAAAGTTGGTTTCCCGAAGTAGAGGACTCTAAGTTCTTTATAGACTGGGCAAATTGATAAAAAATGAAAAGTATCCTCTTTTGAATTCAAATTACAAAGGGTGCAATGTGTAGTGGGTGAACCCTTATAGGGTGAGCCGTTTAAATTAAGTTGCTCACTTCTTGCTTTACAGATTAAAGAAATTTCCTTTGTACTGTATTCATCACTAAAATAGTTATTTAAAATATTGTGATTTAAATCGGGGTAAATGACTCTGTTGATTGAAGATGACATTTTTTGTAAATTTTCATTACAACGAAGTGTGGAATTGAGCTAAATTTTCAATATACTAACATAATCTTGCTAAAAGAACAACTCTACGGGTTATTACAGGCTGTCGACATCTACGTAGATGTCGACAGCCTGTAATAACCCGTAGAGTTGTTCTTTTAGCAAGATTATGTTAGTATATTGAAAATTTAGCTCAATTCCACACTTCGTTGCCCATTCTCTCCATTCTCCTATCCACTCCACTTTGTTATCGATGATGTACTTTGCTATTGACAATTGAATTCTATTTGGTGTATATGCCAGTACTTTCAAAATGTAGTCAAAGTGGAGTTTTAGAGTATGAATAAAAAGAGCAAGAAGGCCGGTTTCAAGTGTAAGAACATAGTTTGGAATATTGGATGGTAAGAAGAAAAGCCGTTTGAGAAGTAACGTTGAAGTTTTTCTACTTCTTCGTGTGACTGATATCCCCATGTTTGACAACCGTAGCACATAGCGGAACACATTACAGCATAAAATACCTTGTACTTGGCTGAGGTTGGTACATCTTTCCATGACGCGTTAATCATACTTTTTGATGCAATCAGTTTTTTTTTCGAGATGTGAGGTTAGCTTCATATTAGATTTCAAAAGTATTCCAAGGTATTTGTATTCTGTCACTATTTCAATGGCTTCACCATTAAAGAACCACTTTTCATTCGATTTAAGTTTTGATTGTATATTTCTTACTATCATTACTTTAGATTTTTCTAGATTTACCGTTAATTTCCAGACTCTACAAAAATCAACTAGCTTATTTATCATAAGTTGTAAACTTTGAGGCGATTTTGCTAAAAGTACAATGTCATCTGCGTACATGAGTACCTTAACGTTTAGACCTGCAAAACTTATTCCAGCGGGCAGATACATTGATATATCATCAATGAATATAGCAAAGAGAACTGCACTTAAAAGACAACCTTGTTTGACACCAGATGTAGTCTCAAACCATTCAGACATATCTTTTCCATCCCAAACCGCTGAGCGAGTATTTTTGTACATATTTTTCAAGACCAAAAGAAGTTTCGTCGACAGTCCTTTTTGTGATAGCTTATAAAATAATGCTTGTCGGTCTATCGAATCGAAAGCAGCTTTAAAGTCCACGAAAAATATGTACAAACTTCTTTTTTGCCGAAGGAAATACTGCGAAATTGAGTTTAATGTAAAAATGTTATCAACTGTGGAGTAGCCTTTACGAAAACCTGATTGGTATTCACTAAGCACTTCATTATTTGCTAACCAAATGTTGATGCGACTAAGGAGTACAGATGCAAATAGCTTCGCAATAGAATTCATAAACGATATCCCTCTATAATTATTTGCTAGGTTAACATCGCCTTTTTTAAAAATTGGATAGACCAGAGAATCTTGAAAAGCTTGTGGAACCTTTCCGGTATTGAAAATATTATTAAAAAGGTGAAGAATTTCATATACAAAATCAACAGGCGCATTTTTGTAAAACTCATTGCTTATTCTATCAGGACCTGGGGCTTTGTTGTTCGCTGCGTAATGGATTGCAGTTTGGATTTAAATTATTGAAATTTGACAATCGAGAGTTTGATCTAAAATTAAAGGTTCCGCAAAAGAAAAATGATTCGAGATTGGATCAGGATTGAGTAAATTTTTGAAATAATCAGCTAGACAACTCGCTTTCAAGTTTGTTCCGCAAATAAGCTTAGATCCTTTCAATTCTTTTATATTATTCCAGAAACTTTTACTATCTTTGATCATTGAAAGTTCGTGTGCTACTAATGTATAATATTCCTGGCGTTTTGATCTGCACAAATCCTTGTAAGCTTTATTTGCTGAAATATACTGTTTGGTGGCTGTTTCATTTAAATTTTGTTTTCTTGATTTCTTTAAAAGATCGAAGGAATTATTTCTTGCATTCAAACAGTCCTTATCAAACCATTTTTGTTTGAAGTTGACAATTTTTCTGTTGTTTCTTATATAGGTAGCAACTTTTATACATTTACAAAGAGAGTCTAGTCTTGAACTTGTATCGAAAACTAAAGAAGTATCAGTTAGTTTCTGAAGTTCATGCAAAATTTTTGTTTGGTAGTTTTCTTTTTTACTTTCTTTCCAAATAATTTTGGGTGGTAGGGTGATTTCTGAGTAGTTTGAGTTTGAGATTTTATTTAGTGTAAATTGGACAACCAAGGGCATGTGATCAGAGAAAATCTGTGACTCAACGAAAATACGATTTCTCCATTCCGCTGATGCAGTACAAAAGTCAATCACTGATTTTCCCGCTCCCCCTATAAAAGTAAACTCCCCATTACTATCATGATTGGAGCAACCGTTAAGGATAAACAGATCATGTGTTTGGCATAAATCTAAAAATAGACGTCCATTTTTGTTAATTGTTTTATCTTTAGAAAATCGGCTTTCAAGAAACTGGGAAGGTATTGAATTCAGAAAATTGATAACAAGAACAAATATTCATAGATTATTTCACATGAAGTGTATTTTGTTTACATTTTCGTCAGACTTTGGGTGGTGCCTGATGCTTTTGATCGCTAAAAATTAACTTTACTCACTTCTTTGTTTAAACGTCAAATTGGCTTCAAAGGACTAAACTTATCATATGCCCGACCATAGAAGATGTTCATCACACATTTATTAAATACCAAAAAAAAAAAAATGAAAATTGTTGCTATCAAATTGCATGTTTTAAAAAGTCAATTTGCACATCGAAATGTACTTAAAAAATAATACAACATAAATTGATTGACAAATATTTCAAATTTGAAATATGATTGAAATCATTTTCAGTATTTCACATTTCCTTTGATTAAAAGAAAAAAAAAAACTTCTGTAAATCATGGACAAAAAAACTTAAATTTTGGATTTTGATTTAATTTTGAGGAAAAGTAGATAACCCAGTTAAAGTGTATTTCTTAAGAAACGTTTAACATTTTGTGTAAAAAAAAAGATGGGTTGCGACCCACACTGATAATTTCCCATCCCGTCTGTCGATTTGGTTTGCTTAAAAAGTTTGTATATGTTTAGTTCTTTTTAGAATTATTATCTGTAAAACATTATTTATTTGTAGTCGATATCTCTACTGGTTCTTGAGCTATAATTCAAGAAAAAAAACTTCCCAAACGTACGGACTTACGGAAGTACGAACGTACGTACACACGCACGTACAGACATCTGCCTTAAAATATTTTATTTAGACTCTAGGGACCTTGAAACGTTAAAAAATTTAAACATTTTTAATTTTAAAAATCGGACCGGTTTCAATAACTTTCTACGAGAAGTTTACAACTTATTATAAATTTAAACGAAGAAACTTAATTTCTGAATGGTACACTGTGGCGTATACGTGCTTTTTTATTTTGGTAGTATTCTTGGGCATCGTCGTAAGGTCTCTTGTCTGACCCTTTTTTTATCGTTATTTTAACGCTTTATGATCTAGTGAAATAGCCAGTTGCATTCTTCCCCTTAAACAGTTCAACCGTAATACTCGGGCTTCTAAGAATGCTCATCAGTATCCCCTCGAGCCCAACTGCGGTCGTACTGTCAAATACAGAGATTCGTTCTTTAGCCGTACTGCGCGAATGTGGAATGCCTTCCCACACTCTGTCTTTCTTAGTCATTGCAATATTCAGGAATTCAAAACAAATGTTCACCGACATCTTCTTTTAAACCCTCTCTCCTCTTCTTAGTGCTGACACTGTGCCTCTGCATAATAAGGGTAGTAACATCCCCTTGAGTGTGTGTTTATTATAAAAAAATACGACGTCATGTGCTTTTCAATACTTATACAATGCATTTTGTAAGTGTTACTATCTTTTAATGATTACATAAATCTCCCCTCCCGCTTTTGAGTAGTATACCACCTACTTCTACTATGGTGTAAGATTTATGTTTATTGGAACTAGAACAAGCAATATTACGATACTATTTTTGAAGCTTCCCAGACGAGATCGAGATGAGACTGTATATTCTGTACTTCGTCGGTCTTTTCAAGATTTACAAATGCAAAAGTGTGTTGGGTTAATATACAAAATACACTTCTAAAAACGTGCAAAAGCTTTAGAAACGCCACTAACTTTAGGTACGACTTCGATGTATAAAGGAACTTCTTAGAAACTGAATTTTGTTTACTTGTCCAGAAAAGGGTGATTTCAGCACTTTCTGATAAAATGTAAAATGTCGGTTGAGTTCATTTCAGAATAGCAAACACTGTTGAATTCCGTTCAATATGTCAAAAATTATTAACTTCAAACATTTACAATTTTCAACTGGCTTCATTTTCCGAAGTTGGCATATGAAAATATTTAAAATATTAGAAGGTGTATATTTTTCATATGTATACAAATTTATGAATTCAAATTGTCTGTAGACACAACATCCAACTGTTGAGCTCCGTCTTTGTTTTTCGTCACACGTACTGTCTTTCATCGCTCCCAAAAATTGTATATTTCGACTCATCAGAAAAAAAAGACAAACACTTCCGAAATAAATGGTGTTTTTTCTCGGCACTGTTCTAAGATTTTAATTCGTGCGAAGCGAATTGACACATTTGGTCCCCTTTATTTAAATCAGATACCTTGACATTTTGGTTACATTTTTATTTGATATTGCTTAAAACGTTGATTATAAAATAAAGTCACTTTATAACACATAACTTGATCTCCTGAAATTTTTTCTGTACTTTAAAAAGTTAAAGTTTTGTGTGTATTTTTGATTGTTATGCTATCAAGGTCAACAAGGTTTTGTTAAGTTCTTTAAATATAAATAAATTTTTAAACCAAAACCTTACAAAATTAAATACAATTAAAAAATTACATTTTCCAACACATTTTTCATCCACCATATGTTTTCATTGTCAATTGGGGCTACCTTAAAATTGCTTGATTTTAAGATTTGATGAATTTGGAGAATTTTGGATTCAAATTTCAAATTACATCTAAAAAAGTAAAAAGAAGCTGGGATGCTACTCACACCGATAACTTCCCATCCCGTCTGCCCGAAAAAAGTTGTCAGTTGAATTGTTTTAACAAACTTTTAATTACCAACAAAATTTTGCTAGTGGCGAAATTGTTTTATTTCAAAATCTATTCTTGTAAACGAGATTTTTATTTAAAAAACACTTTTTTACCAATTTTAGAAGCTTTTGCATTTTGTGTGGATTTTATTTTTTTATGAAAAAAATGACTGTTGGATTTTTATAAAAAAAATTTACAAAATGTTGAAAACCATATTTCTGTGAGATAAAATAAATTGGAACCAATATTTTTAGTTTTTGCAAAAATGCTTGAGTCGAAAGTAAATTTTTACCAAGTTTTAGTAATGTTTTTTTTTAGGTTTTTATTTTTGGTAAGAAAATGTCAATTCACTTTTTCTTAATATTTTACTGAATGTTGCAAACAATAGTTTTTATAAATAAAATTGAAGCCAAAATTTTAAATTTTTCAAAAGATATTTGAGTCGAAAATCAATTTTTACCAACTGTTAGTACAAATTTTTATTTGGGTTTTCATTTTTTTAAAAAAAGCTGTCAATTCGATGTTTCTCAAAATTTGACCCGATGTCAAAAACGTTATTTTTAGTTCAATAAAATCAGTTTGGAGAGTGAATCATCTTTTGTTCGCTTTTTTTTTGACAGGACGAAATCTTAAAAAGACACTTGGCAGTATTCGACGCCAAGTAGTGTGGGACTCTTAACCACTAAAACCACCTCTTCATCAGCACCAATCTTTTTTGTCTTAACTTTGTACAATCACTTTGGGGGAAGTTTAAACTTTTAATACTTTCCCATGTTTTTTAAGACCATAAGCTCATGAGGCTTGGTTCTTCTTAATCTCTGAACATGGTTTCTTATATTCAAGACGGACTCCATTTCAGAATTAGTATGACTTTGCAGTCTCTGATTATTGAAATATTGTTAATCTTTTTATTTGTAAGGTTTATATGTGAAGACTTTGTTTCATTGATTTGATACGACATTCTTCGGTCCAAGCTCTCACTGTGTCGATGGAATTTTGTAGTTTTGCTGCTGCCTAAGAGACACATTTGTCGGGAACCAAAATTACGGTATCATCTGAAAAAGTAGCCATTATGATTACCAACTGGAATATCCCTTGTGTATTGTAAATACAGGGTAGGACCTAGGACACTTCCTTGTGGTACACCGGCTTCTATTTTCTCCAATTCCGAGTATTCTTGATCGTGCCTTTCTCTAAACAATCGGTCTGAGATGTACGATTTTAATATTTCAAAGTACTGCCTGGAAAGATTCCTTTGCAGTTTGTACTCAAGTCTCTCATGCCAAACCTTGTCAAAAGCTGAACAACATCTAAGAAAATAGCTGAACAAACATGTTTTTCTTCTAATTCCTTTTCTATTACATCGAATATTTTATGAACTTGGTATCGTCGAATGGTTTTTTCGAAAGCCAAACTGACAGTTTGGGATTAACCTTCTTTCTTCTATGATTTTGCTAAGTCTCTTCAGAAGCAGCTTTTCAAAAACTTTTGCCATAATTGGTATAAGCGATATTGGTCTGTAAGCCGTCACTTCTGTAGGTGGTTAACATTGCTTTGGTATGACAATTACTTCAGCAATGGTGGTGCTGAACAAACCATTTATTATATACTGGAGTTTTATGAAGGCTTTCAATATCATCTCGTTCATAACCTGAGCAGTAATTAGATCGTAGCCTGGTGATTTTTTATTTGATAGTTAATGTAAACGCATACTTTTTATTTCTTTAAGTCTTACAATTGGTATTTCACTTTCATCTATCTTATCAACAAACTGTAAGCTTTTTTTAGCCGCGTTTGATGAATATGGTTAAGCCATAAACATTCGCAAGATGTTCAGCGAAAAGTTAAGCTTTTTCTTTCTTGTTACCGATCCATTTCCCATCTTGAGATTTTAAGGGCGAGTTTTGTAACTGCGGTCTTTTCAGACGCTTGGCCTGATTTTCCATAGCGAACAATCGGTTGAAGCATCAGTCGTTAAATTCCTTAGGAATGTTTTGAGTGAATCATTTTTGAATTTGTAAATTTGTGTTTTAAGATTGTTGCTTATACGATTAAACGTTGTTTTATCATCTGGAAATCTAGTATTTTGCCATTTTCTTCGAACTCTTCTTTTTTCTATTATCAACTCTCTTATCTCTAAAGGATATTTTATTTCATTTTGTCTTCTATTAGAAAATGTTGGAGTACTTTATTCAGCGGCCTATTGCACATCAGCAAAAATAGTGTTTCACTTCATGGTCAATTCGTTCGATTGTATCCATGGGAGATCTTAAATTTATAAAACTTAAAGCCTTTCTCTAAAATCACTCCAGTTTGTTTTCTTATTTACAAGCTTTGGATTACTTTTTTTTAGTACTTCCGATTCACTTAGTGATAGAATCACTGGAGTATGATCTGATGACAGGTCATAATTACCTTCGGCACTAATGTGATTTCGTTTGATTCCTTTAGCTACGAAAAAGTCAATAGCGTCTGGTATTTTGTTAGTATCGGAAGGCCAGTAAGTTGGCGACCTGGAGGAATAGAGTTCGCAATTGTATTTACGGCCCGTTTGGAAAAGTCCTTTGCCTTTTAATGATATAAGTCTTGAACCCCAATGGGTGTGTTTCGCCTTGAAGTCTCCACCAACAAGAAAGTTATGCCCAAGAAGATTAAATAGATCTGTATAGTCACCTTCTGCCTTATAGCGCCCTAAAGATAGAAGAGATAATATCAAAGTTTTGAAAAGAAATTTGAGTCCAAAGTACATTTTTACCAACTTTTAGCATTGTTTTTTTTTTTTAGATTTTTGTTTTTGGTAAAAAATGTGGATTGAATTTTTATAAAAAATTTTGTGAATGTTGCAAACGATAGTTCTTATAAAGTAAAATAAATTCAAAATCAAAATCTTAATTTTTTCAAAATAGATTTGAGTCGAAAATCAATTTTTACTAACTTTTAGTAAAAAAATTTAGGTTAGGTTTTCATTTTTTTGTAAAAAAAAATGTCAATTCGATTTTCTCAAAATATTACCAGGTGTCAAAAACGTTATTTTTTGTTCCATTAAATTATTTTGGACAGTATATCATCTTTTGTCCGAAAAATATTTGAAGTAACAATTATTTTTTTTTTCACTTTTTTTTTTTTACTTGTACAAAAAAAAAACCTTGATTGGATGGTTTTCAAAAAATATACTTGTTCAGTATCACGTTAGAATATATTAAATTTAATTCAAGTCTCTAGCGTTATTGGTTTGTTTGAAATTTTTGGTTAACCAAAATGTTCACCTTTTTTTTAAATTGCTTTTGTAAAAGACCCTTTACTCCATTTGAGAGTCCTTTCTGTATCTTTTTGCTTTATTCTGTATAAGAACATTTATTTTAAGTCGATATCTCCGCTTGTTCTTGAGCTATAGACCACGAAAAACACTTACCCAACGTATCAAAGTATGAAGGTAGGTAAACACGCACGCACAGATATCTCTCTAAAAATCTTTTATTTAGACTCTAGGGTCTTTGAAATTTCAAAAGTTTCAATTTGACAAATCGCACCAATTACAATAGCATCCTATGGGATGTTAATACAAAAGTTCAAATATAATTCTTCAAATTTGTTATCAAAAGTAATTTGTAATAATTTTTATATTCCCTCGTAATAAAATTAATTGACAATTAAAAACATCAGTTTTTATAATAGCAACCTTTTGCTTTAAGAATCTTTCAACATTGTTGAAAATCATAAAAATAGACATAGGCTAGGCAATCCGAGACGAGACTTTTGATGGCACAACTAACTATAAAAATACGAAACCAAGACCGAGATGGCACTAAAATTGGTTGGTTTTGACCAAACTACCAAAGTTCTTGCCACGTGATCAGTCCTAATTTCTATCCAAAGGAATCTGAAAAAAATCTAAATAATATTTTTATGATGACAAATATTTCATTCTTAAAGCTATAATTTCACACTTTTGGTCGTAATATAAAAATGTCTATACCCTCTTTCTGTGTGTATCTTGAGATTATAAGACTAATCAAATAACACCCCCATTAGTAAACAATTTGGATCCCCCACGTTTTCATATTCTACAGGAAAATATTCATAAATCAATTGCCAGAAGCATAAAATTATACCACCTGTCTGCCCTTTATGTAACCTCTAAATGTGCTTAAAAGCAACATCAATAGAAAGCTGCAAAAATTCAACAAAAATAAAAGCTATGGAACGAAAGTGGCCTACAAAATAGCTATGAATTATAATGTGTGTTGATCTGTTAGATATTTTTTTTGTTATTATTATTTCTTAAATAATAATGAAAACTTTAATTCAAGCACAATTCAATGGAAATGTAGATTGTAGACTTATATTCCAACAAAACGAACGTCGTCATAAAAATAAACACATTCTGACCTCAGGCACGTAAGACTTGAAGGTGTTTCATATGTTCTCTCATTCATCACCTTAGTCACAAATGAAATGCACATTTTCATAAAGATACATATTTACATATATCTGTGGCATATGTACACAATAATCAAAGGTACACGAGTATGTACTACATTTGTAGACATTTATACATACATATGAACATTATAAAGTCCATGTTACAACAAGAAGAAAGGTATACTTTCAGTCTTGTATTATACTCCTTGAGCACACACTCTTTAATTGCAGTGACCTTTCATATAGCTGTAGGTAGGTTATGATGGAGGTACTCTTGAAAATACCCAACATATACAAGGATTTATAAGGATCCAAGGGTGACTGGGTCTAGAAGCATGGGTTGGGTATATGAGTATGAGAATATAAAAAGCTACAAGGTTATGAAAAGCTATCATAAGCAACATTATGGTGTGCTCTTATTGTGTTTATCACCAACCTCACTTCCTTTGTTTGCTAAGTAGGTTTTAATGCTAAAGGTATATTGTCAACTAGCTTAGCTATATGGCTTGGTTATGGCATTCGGCTTGTTCTTTTTTTTTGAGAGAGAGACACAGTAGATTCATATCCTTTACCAGTGCGACTTAGAATTCATCAGAACGAAGATCTTTTTTATTTATAAGTGCAGCACAATGGCAACACACAAATAATAAACGAAAAAGTGTATTCGTTTGTTCATTTCGTAATTTCTTCGTATTGACTTTTTTAAGTCAAATTGTATACAGTTATAGATTGAATTGAATTTTAAGTTGTGTTAAATAATATTTGGACAGATGTTCTCTTATGACTCAAGTATTTCAAATTGAACATTCTTTGGTACACCTGCATTAATTAATATTTTTGTTTAAATGTTGACTTACTAATTCAGAAGGAAATGATTCAACTGCATTTACTTTGGCTATTTTGGTCTAATTGTGTAGAATTTAAATTGTTGATCGTTTCGTAAATATATATTTTGCACTTTTGCAGAGGTGTATAATGTTTATTATTTATTGTATAAACAAACAATAAATTTAGTTTTCCTTTTGTAAAAGAAAACAACATTCTTTTGAAATTTGTACGTGTCTACAGATTCGGTTTTAAATATAGAAAATTGAGTTCGTAAATCACGGAAATCGTGATTAAAATTGATTTGTTGATTTGTTTAAATAAAAGTAAATAACAAGCTGCACTATGTTGCACGTTGTTGGTCCAATTCTTGGAGTAAATTTCAATTTTAACAAATGTTTGTGTACACACAAGAAATTGAGTGCTACTTAAATTTTAAAGAAAAACGAATTTACTAATCGAATTTTTAATTTTTTTTTGCTTAAATAATCGAACTTTTTTAGTACCATTTCGTTTTTGTTTGGCCAGCAACATTTTTTATAAAAAATGATATTTTAATAATAATTGCTTTATAATTTTAAAGATTTTGTGCTTACATTTTTGTTATGTAACAACACTTTCCATATCTTTGGCCAGATAATCAAGAACAATAAGATCTGGGACACTATTGAAATTTTTATTGAATGGGCCGAAAAATTGTGTACTTTTTTATGAGTTTTTTTTCTTGATCTAGAATTTCTAATAAATTCTGCACATATTTCAAATCAAAAGACTTATTATTATTATAATTATTATTATAAGCTTTTTTTGCCTCGTTGTTTTAAAATATTATGCTAAATTCGGCAACATTAGCCTGATATGTGCTCACGCCAACACACCAAAGACATGTTCTTCGAGCTCTTAGACAAAACATATGAGCAGTGTGCTAGCTACGATATTAAAATAGTCCCGGGCGATTTTAATGCACAGCTAGGAAGGGAAGATATCTTTCGTGAAATAATCGGGAAGAACAGCCTGCAAGATTACACTTCCGACAACGGATTCAGGCTCATAGATTTTGCTACGGAGCAAAACGTCATGGTAGCCAGTACGCGTTTTCCACACCTCAACATCCACAAAGGAACTTAGAGTTCTCCAGATGAATCTACCGTCAACCAGATTGTGATAGACGCCAGACATGCTTCCAACATTATGGATGTACGAACTTTCCGAGGAGCTAACATCGACTCAGACCACTACCTCGTTGTAGCCAAGGTAGCACTTCGGATTTCCAGACCCAAGGATAAACAGGGAGGTTCTGGGACAAGGTACAACGTCGAAAGGCTACAATCGCCATAGATCGCCAAATCCTTTTCCGACCGAGTTAGAAGTAACCTCTCTCGAAGTTCTTCGCCGCAAACATAATGTATCGAAAACCAGTGGCAACATTGCCAAGATGCAATCAGAGAAGCTGCCTCTGATGTGCTAGGTTTCAAACAGCCACCAACAAAGAACCCATGGTTTAATGAGAAATGTCGCCAGGCAAATGCAGCTGAACAACAGGCACGCGAAGCGGCGCTGCATAAAAGGACGAGAGCTGCTCGTGAGCTCTATGAGCAAAAGAGGCGAGAGGAACGCCGACTTCTCATAAGGAAAAAGAGAGGACATGAGAAGCGTACGGTTAAAGATTTTGAGAGGTTTGAAAGCAGGAATGAAGTTCGAAAGTTTTATGAACAGGTGAAACGAAATTCACAGGTACATAAACCTAGAACGGAAGGCTGCAAAGACGAAAGTGGAAACATCATAGTGGAACCGCACTCAATGCTGAGGATATGGAAGGACCACTACTGCAGACTGTTTAACGGCGACGACGAACTGAATTCCGCTGTCAGGCAGGATGATCCATTCAACATACGAGTAGACAACGAAAGCCAACAATCCCGTCCTTCTGACTAAGACGAAGTAAAGATTGCCATGTCTAAGCTGAAGTCTAATAAAGACGCTTGAGTGGATTGCTTGAATGCCGAGCTTTTTAAAACAGCTGGAGATAAGTTGGTTAGGAGCATGTACCAACTTATCTGTAAGATATGATCGAAATAAAGCATGCCCGATAAATGGAACCTCAGTATTGTTTGCCCGACCCGGAATAAAGAAGACCCTCTAACCTGCACCAAGTATAGAGGAATCAGTCTACTTAACATTGCCTATAAAATCTTCTCTGCCATAATATGTGATAGTCTAAAGCCCATCGTCAACAACCTGATAGGTCCTTATCAGTGTGGTTGTAGACCTGGAAAGTCCACAGTTGATCATATATTCACATTACGGCAGATCCTGGAAATAACCCAAGAACACCAAATCGACACCCAACATCTTTTCATCGATTTCAAGGCCGCATATGACAGCATCTGCACGGACGAGCTGTATAGGGCCATGTCTAGTTTTGGCATCCCTGCCAAACTCGTCCATTTGTGCAGGATGACTATGGAACTACTCCATGAAGGTTGAAAACAACTTGCAGAATGTTTAGATGTCATAAAAGGTTTGAGACAAGGTGATGCGCTGTCATGCGATTTTTTTAACTAATGAGGGCAAAACAAAGTACATGCTGTCGTTGAGAAAGCCCTCTCCCAAGAAACCAAAGTGTCGCTATATAAGACCCTCATCATCCCCGTCCTGCTCTACGGTGCAAAAGCATGGACTGTGACAAAAGCGGATGAAAGCACCTTGAGTCGTTTCGAGAGAAAAGTTCTTCGTGTGACCTACAGCTCTGTATGCATAGAAGGGGTGTAAAAGAGAAGATGGAACGAGTAGATGGAACGACGAGCTGTACGGGCTGTAAAGCAACGTGGACTTAGCCAGAAGGGTAAAAGTCCAACGAATAGGATGGCTGGGTCACGTAGAGCGCATGGAATCCAATGCTACGGCCCGCAAAGTTTTCGAATCCTCACCCACAGGACAGCGTAGTAGAGGAAGACTTCAGTTAGTAAGTTATTTAAGAAAATCAATTAACGAAACGATAAATTATCTGATAACTTACTTAAAAGATCAGATGTCAAAACATTTAGTTGAAAAAAACCTATTTGAAGAAAAAATAAGTACTTTTAACAAGCAAAACTAAAAATTATTTCAAATGTTATACATATTTGTTAAGAGATTCAAAAACTTTTACAAATGATATTTTTTTGTTATAATTCACAAGAGCTCAAGGGGTTAATAGTACTCTTTATATGTTTATATTTGTTGTACCCGTTAGCATGATGGTTAGTGCGTTGGACTGTCATGCCAGAGGTCTTGGGTTCGATCCCTGCCTATGCCATCTATAGTCTTTTCACGGGTACTTCCTCTTGCGAGGAATTGACAAATTCTCCAAGAGTAACTCTTGTCATGAAAAAGTGCTTTCTCAAATTAGCCGTTTGGATTCGTCATATAAACTGTAGGTCCCCTCCATTCTTGACAACATTACTCGCACACAGGAATGGTTGAGAGTTGTAAGTCACTAGGCCCTAGTTCTCAAACGGACTGTTGCGCCAACCAATTTATTTATTTTGTACATATGTTTATATTTAAAACACAGTGCGGGCGTTAGAAAAAAAGGGAAGGATTTAAAATTAGATACCGGTGCACAATGCTCTTAAAGTTCTGAATATCAAAATGGGAGGGAAAAACAGAGTTGGCCAAAGCATTCCACATTCTCGATGTGCGATTTAAGGAAGAATCTCTATACTTGACAGTACGCCCAAAATTGAGTCAAGGGTAAACTGATGAGCATTTATATAAGTGCAACTAGTACGGCTGAATAGTTTAAGGAGTGGAATGCAACTGACTAATTCGGCAGAGAATTGTTTTTAAAAATGTCGATAACACAACGAAAGACATGAAACATTGCGACGGTGTTCTGGTGAAGTAAATGTTTCGATTATAGTTCTGTCGCCTTTTATTTTTCAAGCCCTTTTTTGAATTCTATCTAAGAGATTTAAACTTGTTTTGGGGATAAGATAAGAATGGGTGAAAAGTTTTCTTGCATCGTCGGAGAAATCCTAAGCACCTGGTAGCATTTTTGGCGATATCGAAAATGTGATCATTCCATAAGAGGTGATCTGTAATACACATACCGAGTACTGAGAGTTGATTGGTTTAATGGATGCAAGTGCCACTCATAGATAGTGGCATCGGGGGTGTGTTACGCTTTAACGACAGACAGCATTGAGTTTTCGAAGCATTAAATTCTACACGGTTTTTGAATCCCCATGCTGTAGAGATCAATGAGCTTATCATACGCTGCCGTTGAAGTTCCACATCCGAAGGACAAGAATTTGAATCTAGAAACGAATATGAAAAGCTGAGGGTACTGTCATCCGCGAAATAATTTAGTGGGTTAGAAGTTTCAGACAAAAGATCATTTATAAAAATAAGGAAGAGTATCGGAGACAAAGCGGAGCCCTGAGGGACACCAGCATTTATTTTATGAATTTCAGAATTGAAACCACCTAATTCAACTTGTATTATAACTAGTACCCGTGGCATGATGGTTTGTGCGTCATGCAAGGGGTCTTGGGTTCAATCCCTGCCTGTGCCACCTTAATTTAAAAAAATTAATTTTCGCGGGTACTGCCTCTTGCGAGGAATTGACAAATCCTTCAAGAGTAATTCTTGTCATGAAAAAGTGCTTTCTCAAACTAGCCGTTCGGATTCGGCATAAAATTGTAGGTCCCCTCCATTCCTGACAACATTACTCGCACACAGGAATGGTTGAGAGTTGTAAGTCGCTAGGCCCTGGTTCACAACGGACTGTTGCGCCACCCCATTTGATTTTTTGAATTCAACTTGTATTAAACGGTTAGAAAGGCTATGTCTATCCAACGAAGAAGAGATTCATCAATAAAAAAAGCACGCATTTTCGATAAGAGAGCTTGATGCCAAACCACATCAAATGCTTTTGAAATATAAAGTGCAATAATCTTACTTTCTCCAAAACGATTTGCTTCACTGTTTGGTGAGATGAACCATGGATCACCAGTGGACCTATTGCTACGAAAGCCATACTGTCAGTCATTAAGAAGCTTCCGTTGTTCAAGATATTTCTTAAGCTGATAATTAATCAGCGTTTCCATGACCCTAGAAACAAGGGATGCAAGTGCAATTGGACGATAGTTTGAGAGGGAGGAGGATTCGAGTTTTTTAGGCACCGGGTGGATAAATGCAGTTTTCCATCCACTCGGGAAGAAACCTGTAGAATAGGACAGATGGATACACTTACGCAGTGGTTTCGCCAGCGTTGAAGAAAACCTTTTCAAAACAATAGGGGGTATACTATCCGGGCCAATGGATTTGTGAATGTCAAGGTCTTTCAGTACTCTTGCGACTGCACGAGTTGGAACCGAGGATGACGTGGTGTTTTGTACGTTTTTTACAAAGACCAGAAATTTTAACTACCTTTGGGACATTGTAGCATTTTTTGCCTTCATTTCTGATCATGCAAAAATTTGGTTCGTCCAATATGACCATTACAGGTCTTTCTAGCTTGTAACAACGGAAACTTAAATCTCGGAACATAATAACCTCTTTATAGCTCCAATCAAACCATGAGTTCTCTTTGGGTTTGATAGATTTACCCTATTCTTGATAAAATTTCTCATTCCACAAAGAATTAATTTTGTTACCATTTCTGCTCTGGAATGCACGTCACCATCGAGGAAGAATTGTGACCAGTCAAAGTTCCTGAAGAATTCATTGAGACCGTCCCAGTTGGCTTTCTCATATTGCCAAACAGCTCTCAAATGAGTTATTTCTTTAACTTGGTTTTTTTCACATGAAAATTTTGCAGACACGATACAATGGTCTGATGTGGCTAGAGGCGGTAATACACTGATTGTGTATTTATAAGAGCCAGATTTAAGAAACAAGTCAGGGTGTTGGCGGATTGACCTGCAAAAAATTGACCTATGAAATAGAGTTAAAAGATTTAAACGCAATTTAAAAAATGCATACAAACTAGTTACACTGATACTCGTAACTTCCCATCCCGTGTTTTGATTTGTCTTGCTTGAAAGTTTGTAGGTTTCGTAATTTGTTAAAAAAGTTGTCAGTTCAATTATTCTAAAAAATTTAAAATTACTAACAATATTTTGCATATGATAAAATAGTTTGATTTCAAAAACAATTTTTCAAAACCAGAATTTTGGTCGAAAATCAATTTTTACAAATGTTAGTAGCATTTCTTGAGAGTTTTAATTTCTTATAAAATCAAATACAATTTTTATAAATGAAAATAATTTGAAGTCAATCTTCTTTTATTCACCAGATATCTTAATTTTTCTACTATTTTTTGTATACTTCAATTCTTTATGAAAACACAGACTATTGAATTTTTATAAAAAAAACTTTAACGAATGTTCAAAACAATATTTTCTAAGATATAAAAATAGTTTGAAGCCAATATGTTTCAATTTCAGCCGCAAATCAATTTTAACGAATTTTTTGTAATCTTTCTTTAGGTTTTTATTTTTTTTTAAGAAAAATATCAATTCGATTTTTCACAAAATTTGACCGAATGTTGAAAGCAATATTTTTCATAAAATAAAATAAGTTTTAAGCCACAATCTCAATATTTTGAAAAAATATTTAAGTCGAAAATTGTTTAAGCCTCGATTTTTACCAACTTTTAGTAATGTTTTTTTTTAGGTTTTTTTGTAAGAAAAATATCAATTTGATTTTTCTCAAAATGTAACTGAATATTGAAAACAAATTTTTTTACAAGATACAAAAGGTATTTAAGTCGCAATTCAATTTTTACGAACGTTTTTGAAAATTTCTAGTTTTCTACTTTTGACCAAAACATTTGTGTGGAGACAACTACTGCTTGTTTTGGTCTTAAAAACAATTAAAAAAAAAAAAACTCCAAATGCAAATCTGCCTAGAGCCTTAATTTTAAGTTTGAAGTCAATGAACCCAATGGTTAGGACTGTAAAGGCGAAGAAAGGCAGACACTTTACTTCTCTACCATCTTATGTCATGTTTGATTAAAATCTCGAGTTCAAATTTTGTACGAGTCCAGTACGTGTCATTACATTTGTAGTGCCCATGGCATGATGGTTACTGAGTTAGAGTGTCATACTAGAGGTCTTTTTATATTGGCATTGCCTCTTGCTGGGAATTGACAAATTCTCCAAGTGCTTTCTCAAATTAGCCTTTTGGATGCGGCTGCAAACAGTCGATCCCCTCCATTTATGACAACACTACTCACACACTGTAATGATTGATAGTCGTAAGTCACTAGGTCCTAGTTTTCCACGGCCTGTTGCACCACCTAATTTATTTTATTTATTTAATCCTTGCCATATAGTTCCTATATGTCGTAAGTAGACTTAAAAAGACATTAGAAATTGTTGTTTTTTAACAAGGTCTATGGGACACTCTACATTTTTGTGCCGTTTTCTGCTACTAAACAAATTTACCGGTAACACGCATTCATAATTTCTCGTAATTGTCCTTAAAAAAATAATTGCCTGCAATACACCAATTTGTCATTCATTGAGCTTAAATAAGTATGTTAAAGAAGCATCCACTAAATTTTCTTGAAAGTCCTTTCTGCATATCTAAATCTTACTACCCATGAGAAAAAATGTATTTTAAGTCGATATCTACTCTGCTTCTTGAGATATGGAAGACAAAACATGCATCCCCAAGGTATGAACAAACGTATGTTCACATACAAATACATTTCGAGAAATGTCAACATTATCAGTTGGACAAAATAATAACATCTGTGAATGAAACTTTTCCTCCTATTATGTAAAACAATAAGCTTTTAAGCCTTGAAATATTTATACATAAAATAGATTAAAAGTGTTCAGCACATTTGTTGTTAATTTTGCTTGTCAATAAGCTTATGTCTTGTTGTTACTTAGCTTGCTCGGAGACATTTCCATCCTTACGTAAGTCTAAGATTTTTCAATCGAACTTAAGTCTGGTAACTGTGCCAGCCATTCAAAAAGAAGAAGTTTGTTATCCAGAAACAAAATATGTCCTGTACATTAATAAGAAAAACTTAACTATTTTGGTATTTAAGATTGAGTTTAGAATTTTGTTACCTCCAAACGTATGTCCACGAGCTAAGGAATGTATTTGAATAAAACATTTCAACATTTCTCTATAATATTATTTCTCCTTTTGGTCCCTTCAAATGATCGAAATCTCTGCATTGCACAAAACAAAAACTTAAAGTTTTGTATTTATTAAATTAGTTAAAATGAACATATACAACCCACGTACGTCAGAAAATCATAACATGTCCCTTACCAACTTAATAAACGTTATTAGGTTTACTTGTTTGTACCTTTACAACCTTGGATTTCTTTCAACGTCTTAATTAAATGGAGATGGACTAAATATAAGAAGTTTCAAGGTTCTTTTACATACATTACCCTTACTCTTTTTATCTCCTCAGTATTTAGAATACAAATCCCTGTTACGGGTTTCTTTGTGGCTGATGTACAAAAAAAAATAAGTTAGATACAACTTTTATTTACCGACTTCTTATACCTTTTGCCTTGGATGAAATGAACAGCGATGCTTATCGAGTTTGTGTTTTCCTCGTTTCTAATACCTGGTCTCTTTTAATGTTGTATACACTGTTTTGTATATTCGCCTTTCTGTTAAAACCTCGGAAGTCGATAATGTAGTAAGAAAAAGGTAAAACTAGTGAACATACATCTTTGGATACATTCGTATGGGCAAAAGTATACAACAAAATCATTCATTCATGAAAAGAAAGTAAAATAAAATAAAATAAAATAAAAGAAAGAGTTCTTAAAACAAAGTATTTACCCTTCCAAGACAGTTTTGTTTTTAAAGTGGAAAAGCGATAAGTAAGGAAAATATTTTAAGGTGAAAGTGAAGGTTTATAAAACTGAATAATGTATATTGATACAATCTTAGCGTGACACATCATCTTACTTTATGCAAAAATAAAAGTAGACAAAAAACACTGACAAAACCGCATAAGAAAATAAGTATACTGACACGTTTTGGAATAAATATTCCTTTTTTTTAATATTAAGAAAATCAAGGACATATAAAGGAAAGTCAATATTAAAGTTGAAATGTAGTGTGTTTTTAAGAGACCAGGTGAGACCCTAGAATTATTGCCCGTGAAAATCTTTTTAAAAATGCTTAGTTAATGAGAAAAATTTAAAATATTCAAGAGAATTTTAAACTTTATTTATTTTTAAAAGTGGTTAATAGTTTTAAGTTTAATTGAATACATTTTTTGTAATAAATTAGGGAAAAGAACTTTACATAGTCGATTTTAAAAATCCACATTTTTCTAGTACCTAGTCGAAATAGATATTTTACATTGGATTTAATCTCCGATAAGGAAATTTTTATTAACTTGTCAAAAATAATTTCGGAAAGAAATACAAAACATGTATCAATACTTGTGAGCGGCCAGAAATGTATATTTCTATTAATTTTTGAATGCTGGTCCAGGAATAGATGTTCAATGGGTGGTCAATCTTTAGATTCTATCCAAGTTTCTTTCAATGAGAAATACCTTGTATTTCCAAAGCCTCCATTTCAAAATTATGGCAAAGATATCACGTTGTAACTTAAGTTCTATTTTTATCAAACTATTGGAAATTGTGTCACTTGTTGAATTAGCTGAAGCGTCGGAAATTACACGAAGTTTTGCAGTGGGACTTTGTTTCCGTATAACTGTCTGGTGTAGAAGATTATACCTTTGACATAAGGTGCCTATTCTTTTGTTCGTGTCTTCAAGATTAATATTTATGTGATCTGTGTGCTGACTCTCATTATATTTCGAATTTCTCTGCATCTAGAGGATACTTGTTTTCGTAAACAAACAAGTTCTGTAAATTCTTTGAACGGAAATAAATCAGCCTTGTCCCGATTTTCAACTACTTTGCACGCACCATTTTCGTCAAACATTGTTTCTTCGGTACATATCTTTTCCATTCCCAGTTTAATATTCGCTGAAGTCATTGTATTTGGCGTTAGCAATACTTTATTGTGTAATTGCTTTTTAGCATATTTTAACGATTTATAAGTCTGCAATCTGGTCAAGTGCTGGTACTGGGGTTCAAGGGTATCCTATTCTATAGTATGAACTTGGTAAGGCTTCTCTATGGTTTGAGCATTAACTTTGAGGCCATTATGTTCGATTCTGTTGGACTGTGCACAATTTTCAACTCTTCATTCTTCAAAACATATATAAGTTTGGGAAGCTCTTTGAAATACTCTTCTAGAATTTCGTAGCATAAATCTTCCACTTCTATACTGTTATATTTAAAGAGTTTTTTAGTATAAAGATTTTCCATTTCTTCAAACAAAATCTCCAAATACCTTATTTTGTATGTACTGGTTCCAGTACTCGAAAGTCACCGATATTTATTATCCTTTTAAATCGGTTTATATCAAGGTCCCGTATTGCTGCCCCAATCTTTTCTAAAGCCATGTTGATTTTCTTTTAATCCAAAGAACTTTTAAAGATTTTCGTTGGATGTATTTTTGTTTTGGTCGCCAGGTTGACCTAGCTGTGCCTGTTCTTACAGCGGCACTTTTTAGGTATCACTAAATTAATTTTAATTACATTCACAGTACATCCTTTTTTTCACAAACGTTGTTCAGCCACGTTTACGCTTGTCAGTATTTAGTTTTGACAACACTGTTTTAATTAATGATTATTTCTTTTCTTAGTCTCTTACCACTGGTGGGGGAAAACTTAAGAACAATCGAAAATCATTTTGTATTGCTTAGAATGTTCTAAGTCTTATTTTATGTTGACTGAGCTCAATTTCTGTGCTCAAAATACCATCCCTGCTTAGTTTTTAACCGAGGACTTTTATTTTAGTTTCAATTTCTTTACTTTATTGGTAATTGAAAATTTTTGAAAATTCTTGTTGGTTCAATCGTGAACTAGTATTAATCCAGCTCGAAGGACCAATAAAAAATAATTTCGGAAAGAAAAAACACGTCTCAATACGTGTGAATGACCATAAAGTGTACTTCAAAATACCTTAATTTTTCTACAAACAAGATTTTAAAAGTACCAGCTGTTTCAAAAAACTTTAAATGTCAAATATATCGGATTTTTACGTATTATGCTTAAACTGTAGTAATAGGTTCTTTTTATTCTATATTTTTATTAGAAAACTTAATTTCGTCATCGTTCTATGAAAACTCCCTAAGTCCGTTTTCCGCAAAAATTAAATAAATACACTTAGTTCATGCAAATGACAAAATTTATATTTTTCAAAACCCCCTTAGCTTAACGATGTACCACTTTTAAATTATAAAGAATTAAAACTTTAAAATCTATTAATTTGCATGTTGATTTCAAACTTTTAATGCAAATATCTCAAAACACAAAAAATGGACTTAGGGAGTTTTAATAGAACGACGACGATTTGATCTTCAAAGAATTTTTTATTTTGTAAAATGGGAAAGTAAAAAAAAAGTTTTGTATGTGCGATTCCTCGCGTCTGCCTATCTGTCCTCGCACCTACACTCTTTTTAAGCATATTCGCGTTAGGAGTTTTTAATTTTTGTATGACCAAAAGGAACAATAGTTAAAAATCCAAAATTTTAATTTACTCAAAAAAGAAAAGATATCATATTTTCTCAAACTTCTTTTTCTTTAAATTGATTTCTTAATTTTTGAATTGCTACTTTATTTTGTTTTTGAATTTTCTCAGAAGCCCCTATGAATAACTTAGTTCAATAAATTTGGTCTGCACATTTGATGACCAAATATGTATTTTTTTTTGTTGATTTAAAAATTTGATATTTCGAAAACGGGTAAACATTTTTTTTTAAAAAACAAATTTAAATTCGCATACCATAATATTTAAAACGAAAAAATAAATATATAAGAAAGTAATAAAAAAACTTAAACTATTTAGGTTTTTTGAAAAATCAAATAGTATTTAATTTTTGTAGAACCACTTTTTCTGAAAATACATTTTTAAATCTTAAATTAAACCGATTCTTTGGATACGGGAGTTCGTGTGACCCATTCGTTCATTTTATTTTGTTCTTAACTTGCATATGGCAATGCTGTTGAAAAATATTTAATAGCCTTTTTGTTAACTATGTGGGAAGCTGCAAAAAAGGGTTAAAATTCTATTTCAAACCACACAAAGTAAAATAGTGTTGAAGTTTGCGAAACTTCAAAAAAAAAAATGATTCTTCTCCTCATTGAAAATTTTTCTGAACAGTTGTTTTAGACCATACTTGCATCTGCTAAAATGTTCTTGTTTAGTGGTAATAATTTGAAAAATATTCGTGTTTATCAATTTCGGTGAAAATCCCAAAAAAAAAAGAGTCTGGGATGCGACCCACATTGATATCTTTTCATCCCTTCTGAAAGTTTGTAGGTTTTCATGTTTTGTTAAAAGAGTTGTTAGTTGAATAACTTTTATTATCTTGGAAATAAAAAAATTTTGAAGACAATATTTTTAATTTTTGAAAAGCTATTTGAGTCGAAATTAAATTTTTTCCACGTTTTAGTATTGATTTTTCTTAGATTTTTATTTTTTGTAAAAAAAACTTTTATTGAATGTTGATAAAAATATTTTTTAAAAGATAAGAGTAGTTAAAAGATAATATCTCAAAGTATTGAAAAGAAGTTTGAATCGAAAATCAATTTTTAGCAACTTTAATTATTTTTTTTGTTTAGATTGTATTTTTTGTAAAAAAAAACTGTCAATTCGATTTTTCTCAACATTATTCAGAATGTTGAAAACAATATTTCTTATAAGAAAAATAAGTTTGAAGCTTAAATTTCAAGTTTTTGAAAAGAATCGAAATTCAATTTTTACCAACTTTGAGTAATGTTTTTTTTTAGGTTTTTATTTTGTATAAAAAAAACTTTAAATTCGATTTTTCTCAAAATTTTACTATATGTTAAAAACTTTATTTTTCGTGGCACAAAATTGTTTTGGAGATAAAGGCAATTTGTATTCGTGAAATTTTCGAGGTATCAAATTTGTTTTTTCATTTTTTCGATTTATAAAAAAAACTTTAATTGGATTTTCTTAAAAAAAGTATACTTCTTTTGTATCACTTTACAATGTATTATATAAAATTTAATTCAAGTCTCTAGCGTTTTTGGTTCGTAAGATGTTCAGGGTTAACTAAAGTATTCACCTTTTTTTCAAACTGCTATGGTACAAAAACCACATACGCAATTTTCTTGAGAGTCCTTCCTGAATCTCAAATATCTTTTCAAGAATTTGAGGCTATGGCTTCTAACTGGTTTTATCTTATTAGAAATATTGTTTTCAACGTTCGGGAAAATTTTGAGAAAAATCTGATTGAAAGTTTTTTACAAAAAATAAAAATCTAAAACAAAGGTAAAAATTTATTTTCTACTCAAATAGCTTTTCAAAAATTAAAAATATTGTCTTCAAACTATTTTTTATTTCACAGAAAATATTGTTTTTGATTTTATAAAAATCCAACAGTCTGTTTTTTCATAAACAATAAAATCTACAAGAAATAGAAAGAACAAAATTTGGTAAAAATTAATGTTCGGTTCTTGATATCTCTCAACTTAATTTCATTCATTCAATTTATAAAAATTTAAGAAATGCTTAAATTGGTAAGAATTTGTTTTCGACTAAAAATCTACATATTTAGCAAAACTAGATTTTCAAACTGGACTGTTTCTTGATATGAAAAATATTGTTGGTAATTAAAATTTATTTAAGAATAATTCAACTGACAACTTTTTTAACCTAACATAAAAACCTACAAACTTTTAAGCAAGACAAATCGACAGACGGGATGGGAAGTTATCAGTGTGGGTCGCATCCCAGCTTTTTTTTTAAATAACGAAATTCTTAACATAAAATGAATATATGTTTTTAGGTTAAACTATTTTCTTAGAAACAAATATTTAAAAAAACACTGAATTAAATGTATGTGCTTCCTTGGGATTGATGGATACTTCTTAAATCTTCTCTATGACATTTGTACCAACTTTCACCAAAGTTGGAATTTCTATTGAGCTAAATTTCTATTTTAATTTCTATTCGTATTAATCAATTCAATTAATTTTTAAAGTGTATTTATTTATTGAATGAGTCGTATTTTTTGTTGTTTAATAAAATGGAATGCAAAACTAAGTTTATACCTCTGTAATAGATTAATTTGTTTTAAAATCAATTGTAGGTTAGGTTGGTTAGGTTGGAGTGGCTGTCCAGATGTCATTGACGCACGTAGACCTCAAGGGTCCATTGTAATACCACTAATGAGGTTACTCGTGGGAGATTAATGAACTTAAACAAACCATTTTGTACTTTTAATAAAGTAAGAGAGACGTTTTATGTCAATCGTTGCCAGTTCACTGGTATTATCGAAGAAGGGATTACAGAGAAAGTTATTCCTTCTAAAGAAGAGTGCTGGACATGTACATAGAAGGTGTTGGACTGTTTCCTCTTCCTCCTCGTCCATGCAGCTTCTACAGAATTCATTTGCGTAGAACCCTAGCCTGAGATCATGTCTTCCTATGAAGCAGTGTCCTGTTATTACCTTAATTGTAGAGCTTATACTTTGTCAACTAAGGGATATCAAGCCTTTTGACCGTTTTAAGTCAATACTTGGCCATATTTGCTTGGTTGCTAGGCAGGTGGTACCCTGTGACCATCTAGCATTTGTTGATTCTAGAGCATATTGTTTGAGAAGATATTTGCATGTAGCAAGTGGTGTTCCTATGTTATGTTTTTGTCTAACATTAGGCGAGTGTTCCGTTTTTGGCGAGCTCATCGGCTTTGCAATTTCCCGGAATGTCTCTGTGGCCCGGCACCCAAATGAGGTGAATATTAAACTGTTCCGTCATCTCATTCATAGATGATCGTCAATCGTGGACTATTTGAGAGTTTGTGGAGACAGACGCGAGAGATTTAAGAGCGGCTTGGCTGTCCGAGAAGATTCGTATATCCTTGCAAGATATAACGTTTTCTTTAAGCCAGGATAATGCCTCTTTAATCGCCATTACGTCTGCCTAGAAAACACTACATTGATGGGGAAGTCTATATGGTAGACTGATATTCAGTTGTTCCGAATAGATACCACTTCCAACTCCGTGATCCGTCTTTGAACCGTCTGTATAGAAGTGTACCACATCGTCTTCCAGGGGTCTTACAGTGCTGCGGTTGGTGTTGAGCGAAGTGCTCCTGTGATGCACGTACCTGCTGACCGCTGGACTTTGATGAGCTTATTTAGATTTACCATCTTATCCAGTGCGGTCCACCATACGGCAACTAAATAAATGAGTATCGGTCTGATTACCGAAGTCTATAGCCAGTGGGTTATTTTTGGGGAGAAGCCCCATTTTGATCCTATTGCCTTTTTACAAGTTAAAAGCGCTACAGTAGCCTATTTTACTCTTTCATCAATAATTGCCTTACAGTTTAGTTTTTTATTTAAAATGGGGCCTAAATATTTAGCTTGGTGGGAAAAGCTTAATAGTATTCCTTTGATCATGGGTGGGCTAATCTGAGGAATTTTATATCTTCTCTAAAAGAGTATTAATTGTGTTTTATGTGGATTGACGTCCATTTTGGAGGTGTTCCGAGAGAACTTGGGGGTGCTTCCCAGATACATATATTCAAAAAAAAATCAATTGTAAGACGAAAAATGTTAATGTTTAATGAGCTAAAATAAAACCAAAAAAGTACGTATACGCCTGAGTGTACCATACTAACTCTTTTCTTTATATGAAGTGATTAGCGATTTATTCAACATTGATTGAGTGGTTTCGTAGGTAATTGTTTTTTTAGATACAAAAAATATGTATACGTATATTTTTGACCAAAAGTATTAGCAGAAAATGTAAGTTTTCTAATAGAGAAACATTAAAACAATGTTTGTTCAGATAAAATGACACCGTTTAGGAAAAATTGTGAAAAAATCGCTATTTTTACAATTTTTGGAAACTTATTTTATTTTTTTTAGACAAAACTATATCTGCAAATATTTTGTATGAAATAAAGTAAAGTTATTTCTTCGTAATATATTTAATGTAAAAATTAAATCTAAGTTTCTTAATTTTTTTATTTAACGTACCAAAACCACTCATTGCATTAAAAAAGATTTTTATAATGTAAAATAAGATTTTATAAGTGTTTTTTGATATATAATATATATTTATAATCAACTGAGTTAATTTGAGTCATAAAATTACTTCAATCCAGCAAAACAACACCATCTGTCAAATTTAAAAATTTCCCTGTTTGCCAACTTTATGTGATATGGTTTTAATATTTCAATAAACGTCATTCTTAAGATAAAAAGAATTTTAAAATGGGCGTATAGGGACTTTCAGTAAATTTCCTTGATATTATTTTATATTTGTTTAGTTTTTTTTTGAGCAAGTTAATAAAACTCAAGTCACAGAAAACGCCCCTGGGGAAATCGTACATATTGGAAAAATCAAAACAAGTCAAATAAACTAAAACTCAGAAATAGTTCATCATATTACGATATAGAAGGGTTAACTTGTTGATAAACCAATATCCTTTAGATTTTCAACATTTACTATAAATGTGTGGGACATGGGAACAACTTAGCTTTGATGTTTGAGCAGACTACCAACTTGTGTATATGAAATGTGTGGTATCAAGTGGTTCTCATTTTTCATTGAATTTAGTTTGACATTCAAACTTTAGTTAGATATGAAGCTTATAGGAAAAGTTTTGAATTACCAACGCCCTGAATTCATATACTGGTAGTATTTTGGATGGTCGAAACACACTCTTCTTCTACGTACTATACGAATATTGAAAATAAGGTATTTTGAGTACAAATGAAGATATTGCATGACATGAATCTATAAATGTGAAACATAGTTTAGATGGTTGTGCGTAAGTCAAACAAATTAGGTTAGGCACTCTTACTAACTTATTAAAAAAAAACTGACTATTGACACAGAAAACGTAAATTGTGGCAAAATGTACGAGATAAATGCCATTAGTTGAACATGTTGCAAAAATCTTAACTTATGTATTTGACATGATGACATTTCTGATTATTTGAAGTTTCTTATTAATAATTAAGGTGACGCAGTTCGTTGAGAACTAGGGCCTGGTGACGTACAACTCTTAACCATTCATGTGTGCTAGTCCTGTTGTCAGAGATGGAAGGGACCTACAGTTTAAAGCCAAATCCAAACGGCTTATTTGAGAAAGTACTTTTCATGACAAGAATTACTTTTGGAAGATTGAGTTGCTTATGACGTTGATCTAATTAACGACCGAAGTTTTCAACCATAGGTGCTGAAAAAAAAACTACTTCAAAAACAATTATCAAAAAAAAAAGTATAGTGGTTTAAAAATCAACAACGACTGAAAACAAAGATCGAATTTCGTGGTACATCTAAAGCTTGAATTAAAAAACTAAGCTTAAATAGTTCAATAAGGTCCTTTTCATGTCTAAATACAAAATTAACTTTTCAAAAGTATTGAAAATATTATTGTTTCCAATTCTTTCTAGAAACTTCTTCAAATCAAAAATTGATACGAATATCAATTTTGACAGCTGTCAGGCACTTAAAGTGTTATTAATAGATTGATATGTTCAAAATTCAAGAAAAGATATCCATGCGCAGTGGTCCTAAGGTTTTGAATCTCAAAATGAGAAGGAAATTGGCGTTGGCCAAAGCATTCCATATTCTCGAGGTGTGGGCTAAGAGAAATCGCTATAATTAATAGTGCGTCCGAAATTGAGCTCAAGGGTAAACTGATGAGCATTCGAGGAAGTATAAGTACTACATCCGAATTGTTTAATAGTTGAAATGCAACTGGATCATTCGACAGAACAATGCTTGTAAAAATATCGGTAACACAACACATGGCTTGAAATATTACGGTGTGGCGCAGCTTTTCCGATGTAAATGTTTCGGCTATAAATCTTTTATGATTCTGTCCAAGAGATTTCAACTTAAACAACATAAACCACCCAGTACAGCTTGTATTGAACGTTTTAAAGATAGTTTCTAATCCAAAAAAGAAGAGATCCATTAATACCGAAAGGGCGCATTTTCGATTAAAGAGCTTCGTGTCAAACTCTGTCAAATGTTTTTGAAATATCAAGCGTATTAATATTACTTACTCAAAAACGATGTAAAGATTTGTTCCACTGTTCGGTTAGATACACTATTAAATCACCGGTGGACCTATTGCTACCAAAGCCATACTGTAGGTCGCTAAGAAGCTTTCGTTCTTCGATATATTTCTTAAGCTGATATTTAACCAGTATTTCCATGACTTTTGAAAGTAGGGATGTGAGCACTATTAGACGATAGTTGGAGGAGAAGGATTTACTTTTTTAGGGACAGACCTGTTGAGTAGAAAAAATGGAGAAGCTTACGCAGTGGCTTAGCTAGCGTTGAAGAGCACGTTTTCAGAACAACAGGGGATCCTCTCTGGCCCAGCGGATTTGTGTATGTTAAGAAAATTCAGTACTCTTGCAACTAAAAGAGTGCGAAAGAATTTTGTCAACAGGTATTTCTAACTTGTTTGAATGGATTCCTGTTTTTCTCAGTTGGATTGGATTTATAATAATGGACTTTCACATTTCTAATCCTAATAATATTTTTACAGCTCGAACCAAACCTTCAGCTTTCTTTGGATTTGATAGATTTTACTTTATTCGTGATTAAATTTTTATTCTCAAAGAATTAAATTTGTAACCATAACTGTGCTTTGATCTACCTCACTATTGAGGAAGAATAGCGACCAGTAAAAGTTTCTGATGAAGTCCTTGAGACCGACCCAGTAGGCTTTCTCATATTGCCAAACAGTTCTCATAGAAGTTTTTTCTTTTTTTCTGTTTTTTTTTTGGCATGGGAAATTTGCAAATATTATACAATAGTTTGTGTGGTAAGAAACAAGTCTAGGGTGATGGTGGATTGACCAGCAACGTCAGGCTCGTCGGCAAGTTGAGTTTGTTGGTTCAACTTAAATAGGTTTACATTTCATAATAAATACATACACTTAATCCTGAACAAGGTTTTCAAACGTTTTTATCACATTTGTATTTGAACTAATTTTGAATTAGTTCCGAAAAAATGATAACATCAAAGTCCATAGACGGATGGAATGTTTTTTTTTTATATTTGCATCAATATGGCCTCTGAAGTAAAGTCCATTTCTCTCGAAGTCAATCTTGATCCATTACTGAAAAGTTACATATGAAAGAATTCGTAATGAAATCGATCCGAGAACCAACTTATTTATTTCTTATTTAAGTCAACTGAATACTGAAAAGATGTCAGTCTTAAAGACCATTATTAGAAAAAGCCCTTTAGCCCAATAAACAGTTCCCTACTGTTAATTAAACTTTCAAGTTAAAATATATAAATATTCTACTGGCTTACATCTCAATTTTGAAGATATAAGCCATTTAGAAAGTCCATTTTTATTTTAAAGCAAGTCTTTCACTCAATTGGCTGCAGTCATCATTTCACAAAACACCAACTAACTTAGGTTCTCACAAACTTACATACCTAGGTATACTACACGGGAATCAAAAGAGAAATAAAAATTGTTTGGTTCACGGCCAATTTTTCTTACTTAAAGGGTCTTTTGAGTAGCTATAGAATTTCCTGATTTTGTGTACACGACTTATATATGATTAAAGTGAAAGAAAAAAAATATAGTTTTCTACAAATTGACCCGCTTCCGCATTCATGCATAAGGCTTTTTCTGTTTTTGTCTGACCTTCCATCTCAATAGAGGGTAGTTTTTCTTTCAAACACACATTTCACCTTTCACCTTCTTTACTGTGCAATATGCACAACTTGCTCACAATGAAATATTAATTGAGCGAAACAATACAAGTCCTGGCATTATGATTCTATCACGTCCTCGGCTTTTTGTTGAAGCTAGAAATGGAAGAACACCTAGTTTCAATGAGAGAAACAAACCTTTCGTCAAGCATCAATTATAAAAGTAAATCATTTAGATGAAAAAAAAAGTTGTTGCATTCAAAATACCTTAGAATCTGATACCTAAGCTAGGTTAAAATTAATTTTTTTAAAAATACTTTAAACTTTAATTTAGACTATTAAACACGGAATACGTCTCTGTTTTAACTAGTCAAAAACCTAGTTCGTGTTTTAAGTTTAAACAAATTTAAAGATTTGTCCTTAAAGTCACAGCTGCATTTAAGCAACATCACACACCATCATCACCTTGAAATTCAAACACACAAAAACAGTTTTTGTTTTTGTGTCCTTCGTTTAAGCTTGCAATGTATTTAATAATTCAGGAAAAAATGTCTCCAACTTTCTGCTCTGTGATTTGTTGTTGTTTTTCTTTACTTTGCCTTTGCACATGCAATGTTTTTTTTTATATTTTTCAATGAATATGGAAAGCCAATTCAATCCTTTTATAGTTCTCGCTATTCAAGACACATACAAAACATAGAATACCTTCATAGTCAACAAATATAACAGCCTGACTTTATATTCCATCAGCATTCAAGGCCCAAGAAAGTAGCGAAAGTATAATATGGGGCCCTTAAGCAAAACATTTTGATATGAATCCTAGAACAGTTTTTCTTTATATCTTAGGGAAAATATGACTAATTTAGAAAGCCGATAATAAAAGCTTTATAGTCTAGAATTTTGAGAAACTTCTTTGGACAGTTATTTAAATTCACAAAAACAAGATTGTTAAAGAATTGTTGCTCATTTCAGAAAACTACGGATTCTAAAAAAAATTAAGGTCCAAACAAACTAGGAAACTCACATGAATAAGGCTTGTTTTTAAAGAGTCAATCAAAAATCAAGAATTGAAAGGTTCTTAAACTTTATTTGAAACCCACAAAAAAAACGAACTAGTATTTCAAAAATCAATCCTTATCTCTCTTACGCTGCAAAGGTTGAGTCTGAGCTCCAAATAATAAACTTATGAAAGCTTGTGATTGGAATCAAAGCAGTTTTTAACTCTTAGTAGCATGTAAAATGTTCGCACATTAATTTGAAGAAGTTCTGAAATTAACTTCTATTGACATAAAAATCAAAATAGTTATAGACTTTTTTTTACATCTCAAAGGAATTGAGCAATTGATCTGATTTTTCAAATTGAAAATTTTTATATTTCTGGACGACCAGAAATATCGAAACTTGCTTCAAATGAACAAACAACTAGCAGGATTATGTCTTTCAATTTCTACACCGAGAGACTATCGAAAACGTCAACGCTGATAATTTCTTTTATACAGATGGTTCTCAAACTTGTTCGGTCTAGCAAGAACTAATACCTAAAAAAGTAGACAGCTACGATGCGGAATTACACAGAAAAAAGAAGTTGTCACATTAAAATCGTCGAAAGTCAACTTTAAATTTGGCCAAATTGTCGCATTGACTACCAAAATAGTCAATTTGACAGTCTTCTTTTAAAACATTGACTACTAGATAGTTAACAGAACAGTTTTAGATTGTCAATTTCGGGTAGTCAATATAACAAAACAAGTTGTCAATAGTCAATTGTCATATTGACTATCGTGGTTGTCATACTGACTACCAAATTATAACAAAAATTCCGGAAAAATGAAATTGAAAACTAAAAATGTATCTATTGACTATCACGGTTATCGGCTGAAAATTGACTACCAAATAGTCATAGTGACTACAAAAATAGTCAATAGGATGACTTTTTGATGCAACCAAACTTGGTGTTAAATTTTCAATCATTATTGATTCGCTTGATTGAGCTTGACATTAATTCGAATAATTGCAATACTTTTCTTAGTACACATAATCCTCATCACCACCATACTCCTAACTATCGTATTGTAATGGGTAATCTATTTTTCGGTTTTAAAAGTATGGGGCTGGAGTTTGACATCTGTCAATCTAAGTTCTTCAACCAATTTTTTGTTTTCAGCTAACTATCGAACTAACGCTAACTGATTACCGATGTGTTTAGCTAATGCGTTATTCTGGGTTGTAAACCCCATCTATTACCAATAGCATTTTTGGAAGAAAAGAGAGCTACAGTAGCTTTTTTGACTCTTTCCTGTACGTTGCGTTTCCAATTTAGTTTTTTGTCTAAGACAATACCCAGGTATTTAGCCTCGTCTGTGAATTTTAATTGGATTCCTTTAATATAGGGAGGGTTGACAATTTGTATCTTCTCGAAAATAAGACTTGATCAGTTTTAAGTGGGTTAACACTAAGTCCACACCGATCAACCCAAAGTATAAGTCTGTCCAAGGCATTTTGTAAGAGTTATTTTAGGATGTTAAGATGCTTTCCTGAAACTACTATAGCAACGTCGTCAGCATAGGCTATCACTCTGAAATCCTCCGCATCTAGACTAGTTATGATTTCATTCCTCACTAGGTTTCAGAGAAGTGGGAATAGAACACCACCTTGCGGTGTTCCTCTACTAACGAATCGTCCACCAGAAGAGTTGCCTAGTTTTGAGTTAATTATTCTTCTAGTAAGCATTAAATGTTAGGGCAGATGTGTCCACGTTGTTAAAGGCACCTTCGATGTCAAGGAAAGCAACCAAAGTGAACTATTTATGGTGGAGGGAATATTTGACGGTGCGTACTAAAGTGTGTAATGCTGTTTCCACCGATTTACATTAACAGTAGGCAGGTTAAGACGAAGACAGAATTCTTGTTTCGATACGTGCCCTTAAATGGATATCAATCAATCTTTTCAAGGTCTTAAGAAGGAATGATGATAGACTTATAGGTCGTAAATCTTTAGGATTGACTTGCGAGTATTTACTTGCTTTAGGTATAAAAACAACTTTAACTCCTCTCCATGCCGAGGGAACATGGACCAGGTAAAGACAACTGGTAAAAGTTGCCTCAATGATTGCGTCATTTATGTCAGAAGTCTTTTGTAACTCGGCTGGTATTATTCCATCTGGTCCTGCAGATTTTAATGGTTTGAAGCTGTTGAGAGCATATTGTAGCTTATCCCTTGTGATCAGACCTTGTGGATATTTTGTATTTTAACTTGAACGTTTATAACTGTTGCAAGTTTCGGTAAGAGAACTAGAAGGAAAGTGAGTGATCATAGTAAGTTCAGCGATTTATTACTTGAATTTGTCCAGGAACCATCTGTATTTTTCAAGCAGCTTGGTATCGCTGGACTAGTTGAAAGAATTCCCCGTAACCTAGAGACTTCAGAAGTTTCTTCTATCGTGCCACAGAAGAATCGCCAAGAAGATCGCTAGATTTCCTTAGTGCCTTCTTGTAGATTCTTGGAGATTCTTTGTAAGAGTCCCAGTGAGAGGCTACTGTTGCGGCCTTGGCCCGGTTGAAAAGTTTTCTGCATTCTTTCCTGAGCGAGTCAAGCTCTGAGGCCCACCATTGTGGTTTCCTCTTTCCTCTTATGTATACAAGCAATTTCTACCAATAGCTGAGGTAAGTTCATTGACTTTTTTGTGAAGTTCATTAGCGTTAGAGAAAGGACTAGATAGTCCAGGTTCTAGTAAACTCTGTAATGAGTTCCTGTATGAAGCCAAGTCTGTTTTCCGATAGTTTTGAAAAGTCAATAGACTCGGGTTATCATCCACATTTATATTCAACTGGATATATCGATGATCAGAAAACGAGTGTTCTTTGGATACTTTCCAGTCCAAGATCATATGGCGTATAGTATCTGAGACAAGAGTTATGTCTACGACTACTTGTAAAGTTTTAATTATAAAGGTTGGTTCATTTCCAATATTATTTACCTAGAAGTTAGTACCAAGAATATAATCAAAAAGAGACTCACCTCTGTCGTTGATATTCGTGCTACCCCATACAGTATGATGAGCCTTAGCATCGCAACGTAGGCTGGTATGCCATGTTTATGTGGGAATTGATAATGATTATAGGAAAGTAGGGGGATAAGAACATCCTTTAGTTTCAGGACTCATCTGGAGAAAATTCTCGTAAATAATTGACCTTACTCAGCTTCTACAACTTGACAAGTTCGACTTTCATAGTAGAAGATAATATATAATACTTTAGAGATATTGTAATTAAGCTATTTCTTTCTTTTTAAAAATATTGTTGTCAACATTCAGTAACATTTTGAGAAAAATCGAATTGACAGTTTTCATACAGAAAATTAAAAACTTAAAAGAAAAAGCATTACTAAAAGTTCGTAAACTTTTAATTTTGGGGATGTTTAACGTCGAAAAACCTCAATTAAATTGGTTCAATTTATAACACGTGAAATCTTCATATTTTAAGTAAAATAAAATTTAAACCTTAAATTGTTTTAAAATTTTACCTTAAGTTCAAGAGGTTTTGATTTGGGTCGTTCTGTTCTTTAAAACAAGTAAACAAAACCATACAAAATCTAAAGTTAAGCCTCCTTTCTTAAACTTTTTTCGTAGTAATTCAAAAATGTTTTTATTTGAAAAATTTTGGTAACATTTTACTGAACAAAAGATGCTATTTAACTCAACATTACCTACATTTAAAGCTTTTTCAAATATATTCATGAAAAAGAATATTTTCAATTCTTAGCTTTAAATCAAAGACACGGCTTAAACTTTAAAGAAATTAATTAATTATTTTAAAAGTTTAAAAAGCAACTTAAATTGCTTCTCAGCAAACTTTCGTATATTATGGTTTATCTGAACGGATTAGGACTTTTAAGTTACTTACTCAATTTGATATCAAACTCCAGTCTCTTTGTTTTTTTTGCTTAAAGCACAGACTTGAAGATCCAATTTCAAATATACCCTATTCAAAAACTTTTTCATTCCAAAACACATATATACATACATTGATGCAATTTAACGTCCTATTGTTTGGTTTTCAACCATCTATTAAAAGGCGAAGTCCTTTTCTTCTGAGAATTGCAAGGCCCAATATCGCCTTTGTGTAATCCAGCACTGTCCACATTCCTTCAAAGTAAAAATATATTTCAAAAAGTTTTACCACGTCACGCCGCCGTCAGACATTAGTTCACCGCACTGAATTCATACGGAAAAGAAACCATTATCACACAGTGTACTCTCAGTTGCAACAAAAAGCAAAACTTTTCTCGCCTCCTCCGCTTTTGGTTTCTTCCAAGGATACCCTTGTCACCGTAGTCGTTGCCTCCGTCGTCCGTGCCCTTTCATATTTCTCTACCCTTCCCATCCAAACCATACCACGAGCAAACCATCTTTTTCTGGTAAACAACGAAGAATAAAATTGGAAAAGCTGCACGGATACTTGGATACTACTCGAAATATGATCTGTTTGTTATTCCCCCGAGGCTAAAAAATATGACAGAGATGAGAATAAGGCGACACTAAGGATCCTGCCAGCAAGGATAGGTATTTGTTGAATAACCAGAAAAAATGCTTCTGTTTTTTTGTCGTTGTGTGTGTTTGTGTGTGCGGAAGAAAAAATAAAACCGTGCAATCAACTTAACCTCTATTGTCAACCATGTTCTCAGTTCTACCCACTTTTGTGAGGAAGAACGCGTGAAATGAAATTGAAATAAATGGTTTCGTTTCGTTTGGTTGGCAAGGACCTTTTTTTTTCTATTCCAAGCTGGAGTTGTTTATATCCTGAATAGTGGCTATAGAAAGCTAAGAGGTACTCGTTCGCAGTTTGGGTTTGTTTGTTTGAGTTGCAAAAGTTATTGTGATAAGAATTATTATATTTTATTCCGGAATCTTTCAATTTTATCAAGTAAATTGAGTTACGCCTTTTTAAACAAGTGGAAAAGTTAACAAACAGCCTCGTTTTTGGTTCGTCCTTTTTTTTCGTAAGTAAACACTGATTTTGGTTTGGGCTTATTATTTGTATCAATTCTGATGTTTCTCATTTTTTTTAAGAAGCTTACAAAAAAAGACCCAGTTTAAAGAAGGTCTTGCTTTAAGATGAGATGCTTTGTGTTATAAATCAGCAACAGAAGGAAATATGTCAAAGCAAGGGGTTACTAGGCGAGCTTTTTGTTTATCTTCAATTCAAAAGAATATTATTTTCCTATGGACCTGCGTTGCATGTAGTCTTTGCTTTTTAATGGAACAAGGAAGTTTTATATTTTTTAAATTTATTCTCAAAATAACATGATGTCAATGTTTTTCATTAGGTATTCGGGATTATTTTGCTTCCACCTATAGATAGAAACATACTTATCAAAGATCATTACTCACAAACTTTTTAAATCCTTAAAGAGAGGACTTTTTGATGAATATGAGTATGCAAAAGCCGATATTTCTGAAAAATAATCTGGTCATTAAATTGGGAGCTAGTAAACTAAAATGATGAATAATAATATATTAACAGAAAAAAAGACACTATATAAAACGTTGATAATGTGTCAAGAATTTTATTTCATATTTATTAAAAGGGTGTGGTAATTTAGGTATGGGACTAAGGAGTTTCTGAGAAATTATAATTGCAGTAATTTGTCAAGGACTTTATAGTAAATTTTGGACAATGAAGACAGGAAAGGAGCTAAAAATTATGGATTTTTGCACAAAAACACAAACATATTAATAACATTTTCGGATGAGTTTTGAATAATTAATATAAATAAGTTTATGCTTATCACAACATTTTCAAATCGATTCTGTTTTTTGCTTAATTTATTTAAGTGGTGTGCAAAATTTGAAAGAAAAAACAATACATTGATGAAATATCGCGACTTTTGAAAGCATTAAAATATAGAAACCAATGGATTGGTGCATTATTTCGTATCATTAATAATATAATGAAGTTTAATGTGAATTGATACGTGCTCGGTCCTTAGCTAGCTGTCTCCAGTTTCGCACGCCAAATTGGTTGAGGTCTTCACCCACCTGAGTCGCGGGCTTCCTCTATTACGCCGCGCCGTCCCTCGGGGTTGCATTCGAATATATTCCAGGCTGGAGCGTTGATGTCGCTCTACATGACCCAGCTATCTAAGCTGTTTGACTTTAATTCTGCTAACTAGGTCAGTGTCGCTATACAGCCCATACAATTCGTGGTTATATCTTCTACTCCATTCTTCATCTATGCGTACAGGACCGAAAATCACCCGAAGAATTTTTCTCTCGAAGCATCCTAAGCCGCTCTCATCTTTCTTTTGACACGTTTCAGGCCTCAGCGTCATAAATGAGAACCGGAATGATGAGTGTCTTATAGATGGTGATTTTATATACCTAATCAAAGTCCTTAACTACCTCAAAGTTATAGCTGTCCATAGTGACGTTTTGTCCAAGACGTCGTCATTCAGTGTCCTTTTTTGATTTTTTTTTTTATATTATACACGCACTCAAGGGGATGTGAATACCCTTATCATGATAAATCACAGTGCAAGCAATTAAGAAGGGAGGATAGGATTAGAAAGCAAATACCGATACACATTGGTTTTGAATGTCTGCATATTGTAATGAGTGGGAAACATTGAGTCTGGTAAAGCATTCCACATTCGTGTGGTGGGACTGAATAAAGAATCTCTGTACGTCTGAAATTGGGCTCAAGGTTAAACTGATGAGCATTCCTAGAGGAACGGGTATTACGGTTGAATTGTTTGAGGGGAGGAATGCAACTGGCTATTTCATTAGAGCATTGTTTATGAAAGTAGCGATAAAATAATGACAGGCATGAAACCTTACGACGGTGCTCGAGAGATAAAAAAGTTTCAGTTAGACAACGGTCACCTATCATCTATAGAGCTCTCTTTTGAATTCTGTCTATGAGACTCAAGTAGGTTATAGGAGCACCTGCCCAGATATGGGAATTGTACTCGAGTTTCGGCCGAATATAGGCTTTATAAATTATAGCCAGATCAGTAGGAGTAAAAAACTTCTTGCACCTTCGAAGAAAACCTAAACACTTAGCAGCATTTTTGGAGATGTCAAATATGTGATCACTCCACAACAAGTGGTTTGTAATGCAGATACCTAAGACTAAAAGCTGTTCGGTCTCCTTGATGCAAGTACCACTCATGGATAGTGGCATAGGGAAAAGGTTATGCTTTTGTGACAGTAGACAGTATTGAGTTTTCGAAGCATTAAATTCTACACGGTTTTTGATTCCCCATTGGACAATGCTGTCAAGATCAGAATTTAATGAGCTCATCATACGCTGCTGTTGGTAGTTCACATCCAAAGAACAAGGATGAGAATCTAGAAACGAATATGAAAAGCTGAGGGTACTGTCATCAGCGAAACAATTTAGTGGGTTGGAAGTTTCAGACAAAAGATCATTTATAAAAATAAGGAAAAGTGTCGGAGACAAAACGGAGCCTTGGGGCACACCAGCGTTTATTTTGTCGATATCAGATTTGAACCCGTCTAAGACTACTTCAATTGAACGGTCCGAAAAATAATTTCTAACCCAACGAAGAAGGGATTCATCAATACCAAATGCACACATTTTCGCTAAGAGAGCTTGGTGCCAAACTTGATCAAATGCCTTTGAAATATCAAGTGCAATAATCTTACTTTCTCCAAAACGATGTAAAAATTTGTTACACTGTTCGGTGAGATAAACCATGAGATCACCAGTGGATCTATTGCAACGAAAGCCATTGCAACGAAAGCCTTTTTTGATGACAGCATATACTTGGTCTTGCACTCATTGACCACTAAGCTCGTTTTCTTCGCTTCCGTCGCAATGCTCAAAAACTCTCCACTGACATCACGTTTTGATCTTCCACTTATATCAATATCATCGGCGTATCCGAGTAATTGGATGGACCTTTGGAAGATCGTGCTTCTAGTGTTGGCGGTTGAGTTTTGCACAATTCTTTCCAGAACGATATTGAAGAAGTCGCATGACAGTGCATCGCCTTGTCTAAAACCTTTTTTGACATCAAATGCATCGGTAAGATCTTTTCCGACCTTGATAGAGCAGCGTGCATTCTCCAACGTCATTCTGCACAAACGGATAAGTTTGACAGGGATGCCAAAACTAGACATTGCTCGGTAGAGCTCTACCCTAGGAATTATGTCATACGCGGTTTTAAAATCGATAAAGTGATGGTGGGTATCGATTTGAAGCTCCTGGGTTTTTTTCTAAGATCTGCCGTAGTGTGAATATTTGGTCGATAGTGGACTTTCCTGGTCTGAAGCCACACTGATAAGGACCAATCAGGTTGTTGACGAATGGCTTCAGACGTTCACATAATACGGCAGAGAAGGTCTTATTCGCAATGTCAAGGAGACTGATGCATCTGTTGTTGGCGCAGCTTAGAGGGTCTCCTTTCTTATGTATCGGGCACACTATGATGAGATTCCACTCATCGGGCATGCTTTCTTCCGACCATATTTTGAAGATGAGTTGGTGCATGGTTCCTGCCAAGTCATCGCCTGCTGCTTTGAAAAGTTTGGCAGCGATGCCGTCATCTCCAGCAGCCTTGTTTGACTTAAGTTAAAGTAAAGCTATCTTTACTTCATCGAGATCGGGTAGGCGGAATTGTTGATCTGCGTCGCCGAGGTTGAGTGGTTCTATCTCTCTTACAGCGGAATTCGGTTCATCATCGCCGTTATATAATTTCGAGAAGTGATCTTTCCATATTTTCAGCATGGACTGCGGTTCCACTACGATGTTCTCGTGATTGTCCTTACAGGTTTCGGTTCGTGGCTGGTACCCTTGGGATGTTTTTTTACCTTTTTATATAATTTACGAACCTCATTCCTGTCTCATCAGTCTATTTCCTCGACCGAGCGCTTTCATGCTCACTTTTTTTCCATCAAAGAAGGCAGTGTTCCTCTCTCCTCTTCTGTTCGTAGAGCTCGCGAGCAGCTTTAGTCCTTTTGTGCAGCTCCGTTTTGTATGCCTCTTGTTTCGCTGCTTGCGCTTGCCAGCATTTGTCGTCAAACTAGGGGTTTCACTGTGGTGGCCGTGTGAAACCTAGCACTTCAGAGGCGGCATCTCTGAAGGCTGCTAGGCAATGTTGCCACTGGTTTTCAATGCTAAATGCAGGAAGCATAGGACTCCTTAAGCTGTTATTAAAGACTTTATTTCTTGCGATTGTAGCCGTCTAACGTCGAATCTTTTTCACATTTTGGCTTGGATCGGGATATCCGTAGCCGTACCTAGGCTACAACGAGGTAGTGGTCCGAGTCAATGGTAGCCTCTCGGAATTTTCGGATATCCTGTATACTGGAGAAGTGTCGTGCGTCGATCACAATGTGGTCAATCTGGTTGACGGTTGATTGATCAGGAGATTTCCATGTAACCTTGTGGATATTAAGATGTGTGAACTGCGCACTAGCTACCAGAACGTCTCGCCCCGCAGCGAAATCGACCAGCCTGAATCCGTTGTCGGAGGTGGTGTCGTGCAGGCTGTATCTCCCGAGTATACCACCAAAGATGTCTTCTCTTCCTAGCTTGGCATTAAAATCTCCTAGGACAATTTTAATGTCATAGCCAGGGCACTGCTCATATGTCTTGTCCAAGAGCTCGAAGAATATGTCTTCATCTTTCCCCTCTGTTGGGGCATGCGTACATATTGGGCTTATGTTGACGAATTTAGCCTTAATTGCGAATTGTCGTGATGCGTTCGCTCACGCTTTTAAAAATCAAGACTTTTTGGCTGAGTCTAGTTCCAACAACAAATCCAAAACCAAATAGACGCTGTCTTTGTTCTCGGTAGCAGTCGCCGTAGTATACATCGCAGTCTTTTAGTATGCGTTTGCCCGGCTCATCCCATCGCACTTCCTATATGGCGGTTATGTCTGTCTTACAGCAGTTTAGAGCTTCCGTTAATTTTTCGGCTGCACGTGGTCTGTTAAGAGACCTTACATTCCACGTACAGATCCGAAGTTCGTTGTCCTCATTTTGTTTGCGTGGGTTGTCAAAAGTGAATCCATCCGTATTCAAGGCTTGTTAGTGCTTCGCAACTAAAGGTATTGTTTACGTGGCCATTACGTCACCCCGACGGCACAAAACCCAACCTTGAGGGCCAGATCCTTAGTATAAGTCCAAGGAAGGGGAGCCGGATAAACCGCTCCTTACAGGCCTGGACTCCGAATATGTCGAAGAGGCCCTATAAGGTGTTCACTAAGTAGTTCAACCTTACTGGAACTGTAGACGCCACCGTTGATTCCACCTCAAGAATTCATCCGCTGCCGTCTGGATAAGAAGAGTGCCTTAGTGGAAACACCTCCCTCCCCTCTCTCGTTTGCAACTAGGAGCTATTAAAATTACTATTTTAAAGTTATTATTTTTGTTAATAAAAGAAATATTTTATATGCAAGGAATACGCACAATTATATATTATCACTTTATTTGTATTTAATTTAATGTTTGCAACGCATTTTTAATTATTACTTCCTATTACGTAAAAGTGTTTCCTTTATCTTTTTACTAAAAAGTCTTAACAAACACCTGCAATGCACGAATGCTATGGCAAAAATAGATTGGTATGTTCCTGAAATTCAGTTTGTTTGTTTGTTTGTACGTTTTTGAAGTCGCAAATGGGCAATATTTTGACATGATTTTTGTGTAGATGTTCTTATAAAGCTAGAGTGTGTTTTAAGCTATTTTTTACTGCTCTAAAATATCTCTTTCCCAGCTCATTCAAGAAGATCCTCCGATAACACTTATCATTAAATATTCGATATATTCTTTTCTTAGAAGACTAATTTGTAGCATATCATTAGGTGCTTAATGTTTTTGAACCTACCATTGTATTAAAAATGAAAATACTGAAACAGTATTCAAAATAGAGGGCGGGCAGTTAAAATCCCACGCTGAGGGCTTTGTGACACGAACTTAAGATTTTTGAGATTAAGTACATAGTAGTTTTGAACTTATTGCTAGGCCTTACCCTGATTAACTTAATATCAAATGTGAAATATCAATTCTAACACCAGAAAGCGATATTCTTTTTCAGGATTCAAAAAAATTTGATAAAATAGCCGGAAATATCAATGAGTATTTGTCAAGAGACACTGTCAATGATAAGCATTCAGTTTCTTAAATCACATTAGCTTTCCGGTGTGCTCTCACGTAAGTTTCAATTAAATAAGGCATGCCAATAATGCTCGAAATTTAGATACATGTCGTTGCAATGAACGACGAGCGACTAAGCGACCGAAGGACGAATCGCGAATCAATCTAAGCGATGGGTGGCCACTTACTAAATGACACGTCACTGAGCGATTAGTTGGAAATGTGTCATCGGCAAGTGCGATTCGTTCGTGCTGCTGGAAATGTTCGATTACATATACGTGTCTGCAGAAATGGCTTATGACTTATCTCAAACAAATGCAACTATCCAAAAAGAACAGTAAAGTTGTAACAGACGCTCAAGCAATGCGTTGAATACAAGAAATGGGCTTTCGCAATATTTTTACGAATTTGGGCATTGAACAAAAACAACAGTTTGTAATTAAAGATAAAATTAAAAAAAATTGACTAGAATAATTACAAATCTGTCCAACTTTTTCCCACTCTTGACATTTTTATTTTTGTAATCTTTGTTGGTATCCTGCCAGAGCATTGAGTAGCTGTGGACAGCTGAAATTAAACTTTCACTTTTTATTTCTACGTCGCTCAGCGATCGACTGAAAAATTAGAACAGATTTGATTGCAGAACGACATCGCTCTTTTGCTAAGTCGCTTAGGGTTTATGTGGCCATCTCCAAACGATTTCTAATTTTTTCTCATTGCGTGGCAGGACCCTAAGATATCGTGTTACACTCCTTGGGCGAAACATTATTGTGAAAATTAAATTAATCCTCAAATACCAACAATTCCTACAGGTTTCTTCACCTCCTTTGTTCATATCCTTACTTACTTACTTACTTAAGGTGGCGCTATAGTCCGGGGCGGATCTGGGCCTTAACCAACAAGCGTCTCCAGCCAGCTCGGTCCCTAGCTAGCTGTCTCCAGTTTCGCACGCCAAGTTGGTTGAGGTCCCCTCCCACCTGGGTGCGCCACCTGAGTCGCGGTCTTCCTCTACTGCGCCGTGCCTCGGGGTTGGATTCGAAGACCTTCCAGGCTGGAGCGTTGATGTCCATCCGCTTTTCATATCCTGCTTCAGCTTAAAAACTTACCTATGAGATCTAAACGATCTCAAACATATTAACATTAACATAATCAGTTTTCCAGGTTTAGCAAGAGACTCAAACTGGTTTCATTGAGCCCAGAAGAAAGCCTTAAAATTCATGTGATATTGCAATGGACCATTCAGCTGGCCTAAATATGTCCTACTCCATCACAGACAGCCATTTTTCGTTAAGATCTGACAATAAAAGTAGGGGGGCTATATTATCCGTATTGATGATTGTCCAAAGCCGACAATCTGTTCATTCTTTCAGCTAATAAAAAAAAAAAAACATTTAATAAAGTGTCCAAAAGCAGAGGTCAAAGCCGCGGGTAAAAATAGTTTACATATAAATATCTCTCTAAAAGAAATTACAATACAAAAATAAACAATAGAAAATGCAAATGTACACGCGGGCGTATACGTACTTTTCTGCATTCATTGTGTTTTAAAAGTTTGTATGTGTCACGTTTTGATTAAAAACAAATATTTAAATATAGAAACTAATACATATACGTATACATGTTAATAAAACAATATCTTTTTAATTTGATTATAAATGAGTTAAAAAGTAATTTCAACCCCACCTTTACCACCAGAATCTTAGAAAAACTTTTGAGGATTGTATGCATTCAATATAATGATATATTTATATATAACGCCTCGTATCCATACAGCTTGGTCAACATATCCACGCCTACACCACACCCTTGTCTCTCCTTTAAAAAGAAACAAATACTTTCTTTCTTCTTAAAATGATTAATGAGCGGAAAATGTTGCTTGCAGTAATTCCAAATCGTTTATAAAAGCTTTTAGTGTTTTTTTTTGTATTAACTTAACTTTCAAACATTTAACAAATTATTTCTTAGCCTCATGACTCATGGCTTAGATCAGGTCATAGTATCTATTTTTAACAGCTAAACATCTGATAAGTCTATCAGGAGACAAAAACTGTAAGATCGGTTTTAAGAAATTTACTTTAAATTTACTTTTCAAATTGAATTTCGCTTCTAATATTAATATTAAAATAAAAAACGAGCCTTAGAAATACCTCATATCTTTCTTTCATTGTACTCAAGGGATAAATATCTAAAAAATAATGTTCTCTACTTAACTCATTTCAACCAAATGATACTTCGAAAAATAAAAGACATAATCTTTTTCTTAGCATTATAAATGCTACTTAAGCATCTAATAAATTAAACTTATCCCACTATAACCAAAAATTAAGCTAAAAATATTACTTTGCCTCCTCCGTCCAACTTAAGAGATTCAAACATCTGTTGTTCCGAGGTTTCTAACTACATACCTATTTTTTAACTTTTTGGGTAAGAAACAAAAAACAAAGCAACCTTCCTTAAAATAAATTATAACCTTGAACCTTTACGTGGGTATATTTTACTGTATACATGAATCTGCTTTATACATAATTTTCCAAGATTATTCAGATCGAAATAATGTTGACGGAACATCTTTAAAGGGTGTCACATAAACCTTCTATCATTCTCATCATCATCATCAACATCAGTCTAGGTCTTCAAAATCGAAAATAATAAAAAAAGAATATGAAAAATTTATTTCAAATAAAATAACGTGACAAGCACTCAAGGCACGAAATGAACCTCACCCAAAGGTTCTTATATTACAAAAATACAACAAGTTCAAGTATCATACTCGAATACTAACCTCTATACTTAAACCATAAAGGGACATTCTATCAAGGATGTGTCAAATGCGTTATATGATAACCATAACCTTATATCAAAACTCACGACTGAAAACATTTTCGGGTTGAAATAAAAATGAAAAGCTATGTATTTCGATTCGTATGGATGTATATGTTTTGTACTTCAAAATAATATCATTTCCAAAGGCAACATCAACTGTCATTTTACTTTTTGGGTCAATTACTCATGACCTGAGGATAAAAATGAATGTTTATATGCAGATACAAAAATGATGTAACATTGGTAGAAAGAATGGCAGTTATTAGGCGTGGATGTGCCAACATTTCCAAACGATGTCAATAGCTTAAAAATACTTCTACACATACTCATATGTACATTTATATAAACTTGTCATACAAATTTACCACCCTCTTCTTCGTATTCGTTGCCATACAGTGGGGTATTTCTTTTTGAAACGTTGAAAAAAAAATTGATTTAAAATACCACAGAAGACTCAGTATATTCGCTAGTTTAAACAATTGATTGTTCTATAATTGATTTTAATAATGTTTAAAGGTTTTTAAATCAATTCAACCCACCATCTGGTTGTTAAGTGTAAACATCCAAAGAAAACAATTTGACAGCTGTCAAGCAATCAATTCAATCTGTGCTTACACTCACAGTCTTAAATAAGGTAAACAGAATATTACTTACTTAAATTGGCGCTAGTACCCGTGGCATGATGTTTAGTGCAATGGACTGTCATGCGAGAGATCTTGGGTTCGATCCCTGCCTATGCACTCTAAAGTTTTTTTCACGGGTACTGCTTCTTGCGAGGAATTGACAAATTCTCTAAGAGTAATTTTTGTCATTAAAAGTGCTTTCTCAAATTTGCCGTTCGGATTCGGCTTAAAATTGTAGGTCCCTTCCATGCCTGACAACAGTACTCGCACACAGGAAAGGTTGAGAGTTGTCAGTCACTAGGCCCTAGTTCTCAAACAGAATATTAATAAGTAAAATATGGCATAACAAGTGGTTTGATAAGTTTCTTTTTCATAATGGGCAACAAAAAGTCAAAGGAAAATCTCAACCTAAGGCATCTTAATGAAAAGTAAATGTTCTAATTGTATCTGAAGTTACACTAGCTAGCTTAGATTATTATTTATTCTTAACTCTAAGTTTTGTACATCCTTCACATAAATTATTAGCTCATTATCAAGTATCACCAATGGAAAGTCTCTATAATTAAGCTTATTTCTAGAACATAATGTGCCAACAGATTAAGCAGTATTAAGTTTCATGAAGTTCTCATTTGACCAGGAACGGATATGGCTTGATTCCTCATTCATCTTAACTATACAGTCCTTTGTCAATCCAATTGAACGAGAAATGTAAAGGACTACATCTTCAGAAATGAACTCAACAGTTGGAGATGACTTCAGGAAGATCTTTTTTAAACGTTGAGAATAACAAAAGACCTACAACGGATCCCTGGGGTATCCCAATATTTGTTCTAATATGAATAGAAACATTGACCCCTATTAATATAAGCTGGACTCTATCAACGTTAATTAAGTTAAGGAAGGTCTTGTTAAGTTAAAGATTCTTTAAATTGCAGAAGAAAAGATAGAATGATCAATGCAAGGCAGATGTCCGGTGTAAGGTCTACCCAGGTTAGTCAAATTTTCCCTGATAATAAAATTTGGGAATTGTGTATTGCAAAAGATGGTTTTGACATGGGCTGAGTAGCTTGACGTACCAACCTTCAACTTACATTAACTAGAAGTGGTTCAGATCCATGTTTTAAATGTCAGCAAAAAAAAACTTTTAACAATGTCTGAATCATTGTTTCCATTGTCCGTTCCATCGTTTGTTGTATTGTTTCGTCCATCTGTTGTAAATGTTGGTCAATTTCTGCATTTGTCAGGTTTCTGTTGTTTGGTGGGGCCATGTCACTCAAACGAAGTTCTCTCGCTAGGGCGTTGGTGAGTTGGTGAAACGAGGCCAGCGCATCTTACTGTAATTGTAAGAGTGCGTTGCAACGTATTGCTCCCACTCCACGCGTTCGTTCGGAATCTGCCTGCTTTACAGCAGCCAGTCCGCAGTGATCACTGTACTACTTCACTATCTGTAAGCAGTTTAGAGACTGATTGCCCACTTTGTCTGTAACGGTCAGTCTTGTGTAGTACATCAAAAGATCCAGAAAGGAGCCACTTCTTGGATACGATGGGTTTTCAGTAGCCAGCAGGTCGATGCCATATTCAACGCTTTAAAGATTCATCAAATTAAAAAGATGGTTACCTCTGGAATTACTATGTTTATTTCCCCAATCGTCATGTATTGCGTTCAAAGCACCGGTTAAGATGAAATAGTTTTCTTCCAAGCTCCAGTTCCTTAAAAAGAATCTCTCTTTGCTTCAGAAGCAAAGTAAGTAACCTGCGGAGCTACATCTGCATAAGCTGCAATCATATACATCCGCTTCCCTTGAGTGAGAGAGATGCATACAACGCAAACTTCTAGCGTCTTCAGCTCTCACAATTAATTGTTGTATATGACTTTATAATTAATACCTTTTCGTATATTGAGAGCGACACCGTCCCCTTGATTGGAGTCGGGCCGGTCTCTTCTTACCATATTGTAATTTTTATGAGTCAGTTTGTGGTTTAGCTTAGTTTTGCTAGCCATAAACACATTGGGACTGTAGTCTTTCAACAATTGGAACATATTGGCTCTTCGTTCAATCGTAATCAGTGAATTTACATTCACACCTAGGACTTTTAGGCGCTCCTTTGCCTTTTTGGCAACCTTTAGTGGAGCCTGTCTCTTGTTCCCATTCCCTGACACCATTTGGGTGTAGGCAAATTTGGGATCCACGAATTTTTGTGTGGGAGCCTGTCGAACTGTTCGACTTCTTTCGGCTTTTTGACTGGCCTGTTTTTGTTTCGTTTCTTGGTCCTTATGGCAGAACCTATAGCTAGACGGGTGCCCTTGGTTTCCACAAAGGACACACTTCAGCTGGGTTAAATCCTCAACCCGCTTTTTCCCCAGCTTACATTCTTATTCGTTGTGGGTTTCTGAGCACCTAACACAGTTTAATAGACGAGAGATTTGATTTTCTAAACACTCTCAAAACTGCTTTGGGGCACTAACCATCATGCCACGGGTACTACCCTGAAAACAATACTTGCACACAGAAATAGTTGAGAGTTGTCAGTCACTAGGCCCTAGTTCTCAAACGGACTGTTGCGCCACCCAATTCACATGGCCTGCTACATTTTTCGTTTTGTAGATGAATGATATTTAGTACTGACTTTCTGTCAAGGTTTCAAACTGTTGCTTAACAGCTTTAAGTGTCAAAATAACCTACATTTTTAAGTATTTACCAGAGAAAATATTTCTTACAAGACAAGTTTTAAAATTGAGCTATAAAAGCTTTTTACCTTTCGGGATTTGGATTCAGAAATTAATTCTTCAAACGGGAAAATATAGCAAACAAATCTGAACCATCATTTTGAAAATGAAAAGAATTGGTCTGCTTATAAAGACTTATTGAACTTTACAAAAACACACATCTTTTATGATATGACGGAAGTTGCCAATCCAATATGGCCAACGAAGACTGTGGACACTAACCTTCCTGCATACAAGAGGTGAGGCAATTAATTCCTACTTTTCACTGATGTTGATCCACTGTGAACCCTCGCCAGCACATTCCCCTTACCAAAATATTACCTGACAGCACTAAGAGTAATTGGGATGATAAGAAAGAATTTACCAAATGATTCAAATTGAATTCAATTTTAAATTAATCAAAGTGCTGATGTTGTGCTATTAACGTTCTTTTGTTTACAAAATGGGGGTGTAGGTAAATGGTGATGCTGATGGTGGTGGCTTGTGGGTTGGTTCTGATATTTATTATATATTTATACACATTTGCTATTTGCACCTTTAGTAAGTCTAAGGAGACAAGACAACTAAAGACAATAAAAGGAGAATGCAAATATGCGTAGGTAACGTATACCAAGAAAAGAAATTTATTCAAATTGGAAGTACTTATTTAACGAGGGCACTCTTCTTCTTCAAGGATGTTTTTGTCCCCATCGTGAGCAAGGTGACGTCAATTATTAAATGTATTCGTAATACATACGCATGTACCTGAAATAAACTGGGGTATATATGTATATAAAAATGTTGACTTGAAGAAAATTGTTCAATTTTATTTGTGTAACGGTGCGGTGATTTGAATAGTGCTTTTCTGTGTATGAAAAAGCCATAAGAAATAATATTCTGATTATCTAATGATACAAAATATTGGATAATTACACATGGGACCGTTTAAATTCATCTCTGATTTTGGCTTCTTACATAAAGCTTAACTTTTAAATTATAAATAGTACCCACGTCACTAGCCGTAAAAGTGGATCATTAACGCAGGTATATGAGCTGAGAAATTGTGTAGGCAGTTGAATAAAAATGAAAGATATTGTGAAAACCTATAAAGCTGATTTTGTGTATTTTGTAACCCGTCAGCTGGTAAACGATATTTGTTTAAATATGCTTCGTATCTTGTGTATAGCCTGTTACCTAAAAATTAAAAAAATACGATATTATAGCTAAAGTAAAGGACGATGAGGACGTAGTACCCTTGGCATGATGATGAGAAGTCTTAGGTTCAATCCCTGCCTTTGCCATCTAAAGTGTATTTTACGGGTACAGGCATTGATAAATTTTCCAGGAGTAATCCATGTCATGAAAAGTGCTTTCTCAAATTAACCGTTCGGGAAGATGAGGCCCACTCACTTTGCTATTAAAATAAAAGCATATTTTGTTAACAAACTACTCTAATATGTATTTTAATTTAGAAAGGTTTCATTAATTATTGGAATTAATTGTTATTTACGTCGCATCCTTAAATTCTTACTTAAAATTTTGAAAAAAGTGACTTTCTAACTTTAATTCTTGTTGATTTATTAACATATTATTTTTTTTTCAAAGCAATCAAAACTTTAACTAAGATTTTTTCATCAATCATCATTGTCGAATTTAAATAATAAAAAGGGGTCAGGATGTGACCAACACTGATAACTTCCTATCCTGTTTGTAGATTTGTCTTGCTTTAAAGATTTGTAGGTTTTAGTTATTTGTTAAAAAAAAGTTGTAAGTTGAATTATTCTAAAAAATTAAAAAACTACCAACATTTTTTTCCATATGAGGAAAAAGTTTGATTTCAAAATCTATTTTTGTTAACGAGATTTTTATTCGAAAATAAATGTTTGCCAAGTTTTAGTAAATTTTTTTTAGGTTTTTATTTTTGCAAACAAAATTGCAAATTCGATATTTCTAAAAACATTTTACTAAATTTAAAATTTCTTAGCAGTGACAAAATAATTATTTTATAATTTCTGTTGAAACTAAAAGAGTTAACTTATAAACGAAGTTTTTAGACTTGTGGTTTTCAAGAAGAAATAAAACATGTATAACTTAATGTCATAATGTAATGGGGGAGAGGTGTTTCCACTTAGGCACCTCACCTTATCTAGACGGCAGTGGAGGAATTCCCGAGATAGAATCAACTGGTGTCTACAGTTCCAAGAAGATTGAACAACTTAGTGAACATTTTATAGGGCTTCTTCGACAAATTCGGAGCCCAGGCCTATAAGGAGCGGTTTTATCCGGCTCCCCATCCTTGGAGTTATACTTAGGATCTGGCCCTTTAGACTGTGGGATGTGCCGTCGGGGTGACTTCTTGGCGGAGGCCCTAGAACGATATAAAGCAGATATCACCGCCATCCAGGAAATACGATGGGATGCGCCGGGCAAAAAGAGGATGAAAAGCTGCGGTATTTACTATGCTGACTGCTACCACAAAAACCAACAGCGCTTATTTGAATGCGGCTTCATCATTGGATCCAGACTTAGGCAAGAAGTCTTGAGCTATAGGTGCATCAATGAGCACCTCATGACCATACGCATTAAGGCTGAATTCGGCAACATTAGACTGATATGCGCTCACGGCCCCACAGAAGAGAAAGACGACAACACCAAAGATATGTTCTTTGAGCTCTTAGACAAAACATATGAGCAGTGTCCTAGCTACGATATTAAAATAGTCCTGGGCGATTTTAATGCCAAGCTGGGAAAGGATGACTTTGGTGGAATAATCGGGAAGAACAGCCGGCACGACAACACTTCCGACAATGGATTCAGGTTCATAGATTTTGCTGCGGGGCGAAACGTCATGGTAGCAAGTACGCGTTTTCCACACCTCAACATCCACAAAGGAACTTGGAGTTCCCCAGATCAATCTACCGTCAACCAGATTGACCATATTGCGATCGACGCCAGACACGCTTTTAACATCATGGATGTACGAACTTTCCGAGGAGCTAACATCGACTCGGACCACTACCTCGTTGTAGCCAAGGTAGCACTTCGGATTTCCAGACCCAAGGCAAAACAGGGAGGTGCTAGGAGAAGATACAACGTCGAAAGGCTACAATAGCAATAGATCGCCAAATCCTTTTCCAACCGAGTTACAAGCAACCTCTCTCGAATTTCTTTACCGCCAACACAATGTATAGAAAACCAGTGGCAACATTTCCAAGATGCAATCAGAGAAGCCGCCTCTCATGTGCTGCGTTTCAAGCAGCCACCAAGGAGGGACTCCTGGTTTGATGAGGAATGTTTGCAGGCAAATGCAGCCAAACAATACGAACGCAAAGCTGAGCTGCATAAAACGACGAGAGCTGCTCATGAGCTCTATGAGCACAAGAGGCGAGAGGAACGCCGACTACTCAGAAGGAAAAAGAGTGAGCATGAGAAGCGTGCGGTTGAAGATGTTGAGAGGTTTAAAAGCAGGAATGAAGTTCGAAAGTTTTATGAACAGGTGAAACGAAATTCACAGGTACATAAACCTAGAACCGAAGGCTGCAAAGACGAAAGTGGAAACATCATAGTGGAACCGCAGTCAATGTTGAGGATATGGAAGGACCACTTCTGCAGACTGTATAACGGCGACGACGAACTGAACTCCTCTGTCAATCAGGACAATCCATTCAACATAGACGACGAAAGCCAACAATCCCGACCTCCCGACATAGACGAAGAAAAGATTGCCATATCTAAGCTGAAGTCTAATAAAGCCGCTGGAGCGGATGGCTTGAATACCGAGCTCTTTAAAGCAGCTGGAGATAAGTTGGTTAAGAGCATGCATCGACTTATCTTTAAGATATGGTCGGATGGAAGCATGCCCGATGAATGAAACCTCAGTATTGTTTGCCCGATCCTGAAAAAAGGAGACCCTCTAAGCTGGACCAACTATAGAGGAATCAGTTTACTTAACATCGCCTATAAAATCTTCTCTACCGTAATATGTGAACTTCTAAAGCCCATCGTCAACAACGTGATAGGTCCTTATCAGTGTGGCCTTAGACCAGGAAAGTCCACAGATGATCAAATATTCACATTACGGCAGATCCTGGAAAAAAACCCAAGAACACCATTGACAGACGTAACTTTGAAGAATTCAAGGACTTCGTCTACCTAAGCTTCCCTGTAAACGCAGAAAACAACACCAACGCCGAGATCAAACGCAGAATAACTCTTGCTAACCGCTGTTTCTTTGGAGTAAGAAAGCAATTGAGTGGTAAAGTCGTCTCTCGAGGGACTAAAGTGTTGTTATATTAGACCCTTATCATACCCGTCCTGCTATACGGTGCAGAAGCATGGACAATGACAAAAGCGGATGAAAGCACCTTGAGTCGGTTCAAGAGAAAAGTTCTTCGTGTGATCTACGGTTCCGTATGCATCGAAGGAGAGTGGAGGAGAAGATGGAACGACGAGCTGTACGGGCTGTATAGCGACGTAGACTTAGTCAAAAACTAGTTCTTTAAAAAAGCTAGATTTTTAAACTTAACTATTTCGTTATATGAAAAATAATTCTGGTGATTTTAAAATTTGTAAGAATAATTCATCTGACAACTTTTTTAACCCAATACGAAAACCTTCAAACTTCTAAGCAAGACAAATCAACAGACGTAATGGGAAGTTATCAGTGTGGGTCGCATCGCAGCCTCTTTTAATTTTTAAATTGGTTCCTAATCGTCTAGATCAGTTCAAAAAGAAATGTTTTTATATTAAAATGGGCCAAGTCAAGAAAAAATTTGTATAGAAAATAATTAACAATAAATTATCGGTTTTTTTTGAGAAACTAGATTTTTTCGATTTTTGAACAAAAAAATATAACACAAATTTTTAACTTCTGTTAATTTTAGTTAAAAAAAAAACAGTCAAAAATGCCCAACCCGAATTGGCTAAATTAAAAACTTAATTTCCAAGTTTGAACTTAATCCACCTAATGATTTGGGTTCAGGCTAGAACAGAAGAGACAGAAGGACGGAATAGACTATTACTATTTAAGAGTTAATCTATTAATTATAAAATAGCAATCCATCTGAGCATAAATCAAGTGACAGCTGTCAGAAATATTTACAGCCAAAAAAGTATTGCCAGATAGAGAACCACACGTCTAAAACAAACACGGGTTGGAATTTTTAAATACAGTCTTACTCCTCCAAAAAAGATTCACCCTATGTTTGACATAAGTACAAAACAAAAGCACTACTTCATGAGTTAATTCAAGATTAATTTATGTCCAGAGTTAGTTAGCTCAGATTTTACTTTCACTTAATTGAAAAACTTCTACTAAAAAGCAAATTTTTACAACATACTTACGGTACAAACTGTGTAATGTATTTTCCCTAAGTGGACTTCAAGCACATAAACTTTTTTACATTACTAAAAGGAAAAGGTCATGAAAAAGACAAAATTTACGATAAATATATTATTTTAGGTATGTGTATGTTTTTCATTTCTATTTTTCAAGGTTCATAAATATTTTAAAATAAAGTATACCAACATTCCCCGGTAATAACTTCAAAAGTTTGTACTTTCGTTTCGTTTGACCTTGAACAACATAAACAGATACATGCCCAAGTTCAAGAAGTTCACCGCATTCATAACAACGAATAAGAGAAAATAATATTTAATTTGATGTCATAAATTATAATATTTCACTCTCAAAACTGTTTATCATCCAAGTTGATGTTATCTCAACAAAAATGACACCAGTCACACTGAGATGCGAAATATAACTTGAAACTTTTGATGACAAACCATGTTAAGAAATATGTCATTGTCCTTGTGACATTAAGTAAAAATAAAACAAAGTAAAACGTAATCCAAACTCATAATACAAACGTATAACTACACAAATCTTGAAGGATATTTTCAAGAAAATACTTCTATTTATACAAATACATACATCGAACAGAGATACTAGTACAATATGTGTTGAGACTTTACCATTCATAAGGCGTTATGAAGGGGTTCTTTTTTATTTTGGACTTTGAAGAAAACTCAGCTCGACAATGTTTAATGATTTTTGCTGTTTTCGACTTTCGTTGATTTAATGTTAATTAATTTTTTTCCCAATTTAATATGTCAACGAATTTCTCTGCTCATGAGAGTTTCAAGTTTCAAGAAGATCATTGAATAAAATTTGTTTTTATTTGTTACTTCAGTTAATATAGTTACTTTTTGATATGGCCTCTGTTTTAATGAATGTAGGTACCTACACTGAACCAAAAATGGTACATGAACCCATGAAAACATCCTTTTTCCAAATGAATATAGAAGTCTTATAGCAAAAGGGTTTTAGGTAGGGAATACTCTCCATAGTAAAACTGCATTTTTGCATGATTTCCATTCTGTTACTTGAACTACTTTAAGGCTCCAAATTTTATGTCACTTTAGTTAAATGCTGCCATTTATAAATTGTATGTATTTACAAATTTCTTTCAGTGTAGCTGTATTCGATTATTTTCCAGAATAAAACTTTTAACGAATTGTTGAATTTCAAGAGAAATTCAACTCACAAAATGTCACTGATATTCTGAATACTTGAGGCCTGATGAAGGATTTATACATAAAGTTATTCACAATTCATTGCCAACTCAGTCAATAACTTTCAATTAGCAGCTCTTGATATTGGGAGTGGAATTCATTGTTGCGAAATCGAGATTAACATTTATTTTACTGAAATATACGAGTATCTGTCAGAACATACTCTTGCTTGAGGACGAAAAGGCACTTTCGCATTAACAAGATTGAGAGTGATGGATATTGAGATCTTTTTTAATAAAATATTCCAAAAAAGATGCGTCTCGTGATAAAGTGGACGTAACTGGTATTTTTTTTCCTGTTATATCAAAAAAATTAATTCTGGAAGAAATGTATTTTCTGCTTAAAAATAAAAATATGATAAGTTCAAGTGCAGAACATAGAGTTCTTGTGTAGTTATTTATTCTTTGTTTTTAATAAATGAATAATTTATAGACATACATATGTATGAAACCAGGAAGAATAGAAGTTAGTCAAGCTTGTTGTGCCTGTCTCTCAAAATTATACATACAATAAAATTGAATAATTTCTTTTAAACAAAATAATATAAAGTCAAAACCTCACCTTCAAAAATACAATTTGTGATGACATTTTTAAGACAATTTGAACACTTCATTTAACAAGTACTTTTTAAACTTTTAAAGAAAAATTTTAAATATTTTAAGTGACTTCTTTAAAATATTCTTAAAAGTTTAAATTAGCTTAAAACTTCTTTTTCAAATTTCTCGTTCGGATTCGAAATATAAACTGTAGGTCTTTCCATTCCTTAAATAACTCGCACACAGGAAAAGTTGAAAGTTGTAAGACACTAGGCCCTTAGCCCTAATTCAAAAAAATTGATAGGTGACAATTCTACTAAATCATAGATTTGTTTCAAAGCCATTCCCAAGTTGTTCGAATTGCAACATGGATTTATATCTGGGCGATGCCCCACTACAAATATGGCTCTTTTTTCAACATACGTAAATAATTCTATTGAGTCAGGTAGATGCTGTATATACAGATTTTAGCAAAGCTTTTGATTCTGTTAGCCATCACACACTGCTACATAAACTTAAGGTAGGTAGGTCATAGGTAGGACTCAAAAAGTTGTCATTGAGAACTTCCTATTGAGGTCTATGAAATGAACTTCTGGTGTCCCGCAGGGTAGTCATTTAGGTCCTCTTCTTTTTAATATTTTTATCAATGACATTACGTTAGCCATAAATCACTCCCAGTGGCTCCTATATGCCGATGATATAAATTCAAATAGTTTAAAGTTAAATATAAAAAAATGTAATGTTATCTCTTTTTTTAAATCAAACACTCATATTGACTTTAAATACTTGATCGAGTCTAACACACTCTCCCGTGTAGAAAATATCAAAGATCTTGGTATAATTCTTGATTCAACGTCAACTACTTGTACATGTTACATTAATAAATAAATTTGTCAAAATCTATGTTTTATAAACTGTTGACAGGTGATAGGTTAGGTTAGGTTAGGTTATAGTGGCTGTCCAAGATGGAAACGGACACACTTAATGGCCCATTGTGATACCACATGAATCTTGAGGCTTCCTCCTAAGCTCAATGGAACCAGCTTGAGTCTCTTATGAAACGAGAGAGGCTGATTATACCGATATGATTTAGATCGTTAAAGAAAGAGACTTCCATGTCTTTTTCCGATCGAGTCTCTAATAACCTCTTAAGGAGTCTTATGCTTAATGCATTAAGCATTCAAAACCAGTGGCAATATTGCCTTGCAGCCATCAGAGATGCCGCCTCTGCAGTGCTAGGTTTCACACGGCCACCACAACGAATCCCCTGGTTTGACGACGAATGCCGGCAAGCGCACGCAGCGAAACAAGAGTCATACAAAACGGAGCTGCACAAAAGGACTAGAGCTGCTCGCGAGCTCTACGAGCAGAAGAGGAGGGAGGAACACCGCCTTTTTTGATATAAAAAAAGTGAGCATGAAAGCGCTCGGTCGAGGAAATAGAGGGATGTCACAACAGGAATGAGGTTCGTAAATAATACCAAAAGGTAAAAAAACATCCCAAGGGTACCAGCCACGAACCGAAACCTGTAAGGACAATCAGGAGAACATCGTAGTGGAACCGCAGTCGACGTCGAAAATATGGAAAGACAACTTCTCCAAATTATATAACGGCGATGACGAACAGAATTCCGCTCTAAGGGAGATAGAGCCACTCAAACTCGGCGACGCAGATCAACAATTCCGCCTACCCGACCTTGACGAAGTGAAGATAGCTATATCTTAACTTAAGTCAAACAAAGCTGCTGGAGCTGACGGCATCGCTGCCGAACTATTCAAAGCAGCAGGCGATGACTTGGTACGGAGCATGCACTAACTCATATGCAAAATATGGTCGGAAGAAAGCATGCCCGATGAGTGGAATCTCAGCATAGTTTGCCCGATCCATAAGAAAATAGACCCTTGTAACTGCGCCAACTACAGAGGCATCAGTCTCCTTTACATTGCGTGTAAGATCCTCTCTGCTGTATTATGTGAACGTCTGAAGCCATTTGTTAACAACCTGATTGGTCCTTATCAGTGTGGTTTCAGACCAGGAAAGTCCACTATCGACTGACTATTATCGTTTTGGCATCCCTGTCAAACTTATCCGTTTGTGCAGAATAACGATGGAGAATGCACGCTGCTCTATCAAGGTTGGAAAAGATCTTACCGATTCATTTGATGTCAAAAAAAGTTTTAGACAAGGCGATGCACTGTCATGCGACTTCTTCAACATCGTTCTGGAAAGAATTGTGCAAAATTCAACTGTCAACAATAGAGGCACAACCTTCCAAAGGTCCATCCAATAACTCGAAAACGCAGATGATATTGACATAATTGGAAGATCAAAGCGTGATGTCAGTGGAGCTTTTTTGAGCATTGCGACGGAAGCGAAGAAGATGGGTTTAGTGCTCAATGAGGGCAAGACCAAGTTTATACTGTCATCAAAAAAGGACATTGAACAACGACGTCTTGGACAAAACGTCACCATGGACAGCTATAACTTTGAGGTAGTTAAGGACTTTTTCTACATAGGCACCGAAACGAAGAATAACTCTCGCAAAGCTCTGCTTCTTTGGACTCGAGTAAAAAAGTCCGCTCTCGAGCATCTAAAATCACCATCTATAAGACACTCACCATCCCGGTTCTCATTTATGACGCTGAGGCCTGAGCCCTGTCAAAAGAAAGATGAGAGCGTCTTAGGATGCTTCGAGAGAAAAATTCTTCGGGTGATTTTCGGTCCCGTACGCATAGATGGAGAATGGAGGAGAAGATTAACGACGAACTGTATGGGCTGTACAGGGACACTGACATAGTTAGCAGAATTAAAGTCCAACGGCTTAGATGGCTAGGTCATGTAGAGCGGATGGACATCAACGCTCCAGCTCGGAATGTCTTCGAATCCAATCCCGAGGGACGGCGGAGAGTGGAGCACCCAGGTGGGAGAGGACCTCAACCAACTTGGCGTGCGAAACTGGAGACAGCTAGCTAGGTACCGAGCTGGCTGGAGACGCTTGTTGGTTGAGGCCCAGGTCCGCCCCGGACTGTAGCTCCACCTTAAGTAAGTAAGTAAGTAAGATCGTTAAAGAAGAATTCTTCTAGGTAATTCTTACGTTTTCGAGATAGAGCAGGGCATGTGCAGAGAAGATGAAGAACCGTTTCTTCCTCTTCCTTTTCCTCGTCCATACAGTTTCTGCAAAAGTCATTTGAGAATGCGCCTAGTCTCGTGGCGTGCTTTCCTATTAGACATTGTCCGGTTATGACTCCTATTGTCGAGCCTATATGCGATCTGTTTAGAGAGAGCAAGCACCTTGAACGTTTTAAATCCAGTGTCGCCAGATGTTTGTTGTGACTTGACACGTGGTTATGTTGTTCCACCTGGTGCCTGCCCTCCTCACAACGTCTTGCATTAGCAGCTGTTTACAAGTAGCAATTGGTATGCCAGTACTTGCCAAACGTGGTAGGATGGGCTGCACTGTACCGTTCCTGGTGAGTTCATCTTCCTTACAGTTACCTGGAATGTCTCTATGACCCGGCACCCAGCAAAGGTTAATACTAAACTTTTGCGCCATCTCCATTAGAGATGATCGACAGTTATGGACTGTTATAGAGTCTGTAGAGACAGAGTCCAGAGATTTGTGGCGGCCTGGCTATCAAAGAAAATACGGATATCAGATGTTGAAATCACGTTTTCTTTGAGCCAAGACAAAGCTTCTTTTATCGCCAAAAGTTCCGCCTGGAACACGCTACAATGAATAAGGAAAGGCGGAATGAGAGACTTAATTTCAGTCGTTCAGAGTACACACCTCCACCAACGCCTTCTTTTGACAGGTGATAAACGATAAAAAATGTTCAGTTCCTTTTAATATCGCTGTTTAAAGGAACTGAACGCTGGCATTCTTTTAAATTTAAAATGTGACAGTTTGCAAAATCGTGTCTTTTTAGTTATAAGCTGATTTGATAACTATTTACCACTAACATTAGAGCATTAGGAGATAGCCTCAATCAATTTTCCTATGTTATTAAAATGTTTTTTAGAACTTTATAATCGTGAACGGAACTTGGCAACTAGGCAGAAACATAAAAGAACTCAAACTCTATTTTTATGTACAAACTCTTCTTCATTGTCAATTAGTGCATCAATTCTTATTAAAGAATCATCTACAATTCCAGCAACACCTGCGAAATTTGCAAAACTTCTTTAACGTTGTGGTACGGAGATTATATTTTCTGGCCAGCGAATTTCTTACCCCAAGAGTTGTTCAACCAACACCGATAAATTGATGATTTTGAAACACCCTGTCCATCGTCAACCACATGATACTAAGTTCCACTTCCAATGTAATGCAAATAGGAGTTGGTTTTTAGCGTTCACAAAGATATTCCTCGTTGTGAGATGCTGTAAACGTGCACCAATTCTCGATAGACTTCTGTTTTTCCGACAGAAATTTTTCTTCAAATTTTAGGCTGTCGGGTATTGTCCTACAATTTTACAAAATTGTCAAATTTTGTTATGCAACAGACTTTGAAAATTGTCAAGTTATAAATTAACAAATTGGTTCCTGGTTCTCTTCGGACCCACCTTAAAACTTCGAGAACTGTCAACCTTTTTAATTACATAAATTAAACCGATTACGATAAATTTGTATGCGAAGTTAAAAATCAATAACTTTATTAGGAATCCTCGTACAAGTTTTGTTTCAAAGTACAATTAAATATTACACTTAAATAATGTGTCATTTCCTTATAATTGTCTTATATACATTCCAGTATGATCATATTTGCACCTTTCCTTTTTCGCAACTTTTTCTTTGAAAGAGTCGTCGGGAAAAAAATCAAAAAATGGAATTCGGAGGCCTATGTACACGCTGCTAAGAGTTAACCGCTTCGTCGATTCCAGTCATCAAATTCCATGAATTAATTACTTAGATCCTTGACCTTATCTTTCTAAGCTTAAAAGACTCTTAATAATTCCTCTATAAGAGATGCGTATACAAAGAAAAAACAAAGTTTTTTTGAACATTTAAAACTCCGTTTTAAACATCAAAAGAGAATATGTGTTGGCGACCGAAAAGATATCATTGCTTTTCCACCCACGGTCTGCTTAAAATAGATACCACAAAAAATCATGTCCTCATTTCAATGCGGCCTTCAACATGTAAAATGAAGACACCCAACATCAAATAAATCTAACAACAAAAAAAAACTCAATTATACACGTTTGTAAATAAGACGTCCTGTAGATATATTTATCAATGTATGTACGTATGTATGTCTGTGCGCATTTCTCAACAAAGTGACTATAAGTACACAAAGGATGTGTATTTTTGTTTCTTTAGAAATAAGAAATAAAGTTTTGCATCCTTCAGTTTAGTTGGCTTTTTATATCAAGGATTTCTTTTTTCTTGGTATATTCTATCTTCAGTTTTCCATTTATTTTGTAGAAATGCAACTGTCACTTTATAAGAAAATGCTTCAAGCTAGAGGGAGGTAATAAATAATAGTGGAAGCAACATGAACAAGATGTCAGTTGAAAATAAAATTAGGTATATTTTGAGAACTTTGCTTTATGTCCTGGCATAAAACAAGGAATGTTGTATCTTTTGATTTTCAAGAAAATCATTGTATTTGTTTGAAAACGTCTACTGATTTCTTCTGTTACAGTTTTATGGCTTCAGATTTTTTTGTAGTTTCTACTTATTGTTTGTGAAGTTTTTGAAAGTTTGACATATTCGTTTTTCTCTTATGCAATGTTTTTTTAATACAACTATATACGTCATGTTTCATTATTAGAGTTTATAAGATTGACAGTTAAAGACAATTTGTGTGACTTTTTAACATTCTTTTGGTATGGTAGATATTGTAATTGATATGATTTTTCAAATTGAAAACTTTGACATTTTCTATGTTTCAAGGTCCCTAGATCATAAATCCTTCGTTCTTAGAGAGATGACTGTGTTAAGATGAAAATCATTTTGTTTTTTTCCGTACCTCAAAAACCGTCAAAAATAGTTTCCTAAAAATCTGCTTCTAGAAATTAAACAAAAAGAAACAAATGTGTTACAATTAGAACATTTTACAAAACAAAATAAGTTTAGTTTTATAATTTAATGCTAGAAAGAAAAACGTTTTTGGCATACGGTTCATTGAAAACCTATACAAAAATGCAACTAAATCTAATAAATAGGATTTAAAATCATGAAAATGAATATAAAAAAAACTACTCGTAGCATGGTGTTCATATATGCGTTTTGCCCCGATGTAATGGTCGGGCTCATCAGAAGATGACCATTACACCTTGTCATTATAACATTGTCATTACACCTTTGTATTCATTTTCATGATTTTAAATCATATTTATTAAACTAAACGGTGTTCAGGAAAAACCAATTCGACTGTTAACAGTCAAACATTTCATCTACTTTATCTGTCTGAACTCTTGGATTTCTAATTTACCGATGTGTCGAATTGAAAATTTTGACATATCTTGGCTTTCCAAGGTCCCTAGGATGCGTGCGTGTGTACGTACGTTCGTTAAGTTTTTTTTGTCTACATCCATAGCTCAAGAATCAGTAGAGATAATCGACGTCAAATAAACTTTGCTATACAGAAACTTTGCTATGCAAAAAGTACTCTCAAAAATAAAGTTGATAGTTTTTTTAACAAAGCAATTTAAAAAAAGGTGAACATTTTAGTTAACCCAAAATATCTCATGAAACAAAAACGCTAGAGACTTGAATAAATTTTATTATTATTTATTGTGAATAAATTGTATCTTACCTATAAAAAAACATCATTGTCGACATTCAGCAAAGCCTTGAAAAAAATCGAATTGACAGTTTATTTTACAAAAAATAAAATTTAACATACATTAATAAAAATTGGTTTTCGACACAAAAATCTTTTCAAAAACTTGAGATTATGGCTTCTTATTAATTTTATCTTAAAAAAAGTATTGTTAACAACACTTGGTAAGATAATTTGAGAAAAATCAAATAGACATTCTGTTTCCTAAAAAATAAAAATAAAATTTAAACTTGGTAAAAATTTACTTCAGACTCAAATATCTTTCCAAAAATTTAAAATATTAGCTTCAAAATTATATTATCTTACAGAAAATATTGTTTTTCGCAATTTAGTAATTTTTATATAGAAATTCAACTGTCCCTTTTTTATAAAAAAAATAATTGTCCCGGGTAGATTTTAAATTTTAATTTAAAATTAAAAAAAAAAATAGCCTATGCCCATTGTGTTCATAACTAATAAAGGGTGATATTTTAAAATCTATAGGAAGGTTTTTAAAAAAAAACCGATGCGATTCAAAAAAACGCTTTTTATCTTTATTTGAATCGATAGTACGGTCCTTATAACTTAGGTTAGGTTAGGTTAACGTGGCTGCGGATTAGAATGCACACACTTAGGCCAAAAGAAAGGCCCATTGTGGTACCACTTAAATCTAGAAAATAACTTCTTACCATTCGAACTATTTTGAACCTTATAAAGCGAAGAAGATATTTGATATCCTTTTTAGCTAGTTCACTGGGATTATCAAAAGAGTAGTCCCGCAGATGAAGTTTGCGTCTGAGTGAAATAGCAGGGCAAGTGCAGAGGAGGTGAGAGATTGTTTGATCTTCTTCTTCGTCCATACAGCTCCTACAGAAGTCATTTGAGGCTACACCAAGTCGTATTGCGTGTCTGCCTATAAGACAGTGTCCCGTAAGGACACCTATTAGGGAGCTAATATGAAGTCTGCTTTGAGATAACAAGTTTTTAGAGCGCTTAAGTTCCAGTGAAGGCCATATGAGTTTTGTGGCTGCGCATGTTGGTATGTTGTGTCACCTAGGTTTATTTTTATCGCAAAAGCTGTTTCTTTTAGCATAAGTTTACATGTAGCTATCGGTATACATACCTATCTGATCCCTTTCAGGTGAAATAGGCATGACGGTTAAATTTTTAGCGAGTTCATCGGCTCTTCAATTTCCCATGATGTCTCTGTGGCCCGGCACCCAACAGAGGTGAATGTTAAATTGTTGCGCCATCTCCATAACAGGCGATCGACAATTGAGGTTCGTTTGAGATCTGGTTGAGACACCATCAAGAGATTTAATAGCAGCCTGACTGTCAGAGAAGATGCGGATATCAGAAGTTGATATCACGTTTCCTCCTAGCAAGGAGAGAACCTCTTTGATCGCTAAAATTTCCGCTTAAAAAAACGCTACAATGATTAGGGAGGCGGAATGAGATGCTAAGATTAAGCTTTTCTGATAACTTTTCCATATAAATTAATATTTAAAGATTATTTCATGCAAATATTGACCTTGACTGCGACTCAAATGGTCTATCCGCTTAGTCCAATTTTGGCATACTCTTTCCAACATTTCGGCCAGTATCTCGCGAATAAATGCTTCAATGTTGTCTTCCAATGCGTCAATTGAAGCGGGCTTGTCTGTTTAAAAATGAGCTTTAACATAGCCCCAAAAAACATAGTCTAAAGGCGTTCAATCGCTGTTCACCGAACCCGCCTCTCAATAAGTCCTTTGTTGCGATTGCTGTGTACCATGTGGCACCGTCTTGTTGAAACCACATGTCATGCAAGTCAAGCTCTTGCATTTGGGCGAAAAAAGTTGGATATCATCTCACGGTAGTGCTCAATATTCATAGTTACTTTACGATTCGCATCATTTTTGAAGAAGTACGGTCTAATGATGCCACCAGTCCATAAACAAAAGTGGTTGCACCGATTCTTATTATTAGTCGTGTTTTTATAGGCTCTATATTTTCCTTTTTTTTTCTTATATAAATCGTGTTTAGATATTTGTAGTGGTGTTAAATTTCACTGAATAATGGAACTTTAATTTGTTTTATTCAATAATTTTATCTTATATTGTGTTATAATCAATTTCAATTTTCTTGAATTTTGTGATATTTTGTTTAAAACTAAAGTTCTCCCCGGTAAGGTGTTCAGTATTTTTGTTTTTTAAAAAGTGTTCCCTTGTCCATGTGTGAGTGCTTTTTGTTTTCAATTATTTTATATTTGATTTTCCCCTACTTTCTTTGTTTGACTAAATTGATTCCACCTAATTAGTTTAATTTCATTATATTTTTGTCAACCGATTTTAAGGGCCTTGCGTAGGCCGGTAAGTAAAAGCTTGGTTTAATTGAGACTTTTATTGAAGCACGTAGGTACGAGTCCCGCTTCCCGTGGAAATTTTTTTTATTATTTTTAATTTAAATACCATTTTATCTATTCTTTTTTATTATTTATTTTAACACTCCTTAGGAAATATGGATTGCTACAATAAAAACTGCCAAGAGGGTGCTAATAATAATCCTCTATTTGCCTGTTTCGGACCCTGTGGTAATCTTTACCATGCAAAATGCATTGGTTCAACCAACGCTTTCATTGAAAAAATAGCCAATTCTAAATTTGCTTACTGGTACTGTCACGACTGCCGTAAGCTCTCTGTATCTCAACTAGCTTTTAAAATGTCTTCTTTAAAGGCTGACATTTTTAAACTTTCTAAAGATTTTGAAGAGCTACTGAAGTTTTTCAACACTGCAGTTTGCAAATTAAATGCATACTCTGTAACCAATATCATGGTCGATAATTCTACTTCGACTAATGATTTGGCACAGCCTATTCCCACTACTTTCTCTTCTACATGTGAAGATATTCTCGGGCAATCAGGTTCTGGTGCTAATAACGCAGAAAGTGTACCTGAGAAACAAAAGAAAAAGCCTAAGAAAAGAAGCCGAGAAAACTCTGAACCTGCTAGAAATTCTACCCCACCATCAAAAAGAACAAATGTCAACATCACTCCAATACCTACAGATCCCACCGGAACTCCCAATATACCTCAAATTGTTCCCTCAGATTTAGCTTCAAATAGTGACACCGTTACAGGAACTATAATAAACAACGTCATCCCTATCAAAGCTATTCCAAACCAAAAATTATTTTTATATCTCGTCTGGACCCAGTTACTACGCCAGAAGATATAAGTTCCCACTATCTACCAAGAGCATATCTTCCAGCTCATCTATCAGGTGTACTAAGATCAGTAAACCAAAAAGCTTTGTTTCCTCTTTAAAATTAATAACGAATCCCACTTACTTTGATTCTATTTGCAACCCAAATATATGGCCCGCAGAGACTTTAGTCAAAGAATTTACTCAAAGTCAAAAACAGGGTGTTTCTTTGAAAAACAAATCAAAAAACTTAACAGGCTTGCGTTCTTCTACCAAAACGTAAGGGGACTCCGTAGCAAGACTACTGACATTTTTCTTTACTCCCAATCATTTCCCCACGACGTATTCGTTTTGACAGAAACGTGGCTTAATTCAAGCTTTTCCAACACAGAACTTTTTAGTCAAGAGTTCGAAGTTTACAGAAACGATCGTCATGTTGGTAATGCAAAGGATTTATGTGGTTCTCAATGCGGTAAAAAATACATATTTCTCTTCTTCTGTATCTTTTCCATTTGTATTATCAATTGAACTTGTATGTGTAAAGATAATGGTACAGAGTAAGACTTTTTTCATTTAAAAGTTTACATTCCTCCAAAAAGTTTGGAGTCTGTTTATAACGATCTCTCCTTGGCATTAGACTATCTTATAAATTTGTCCAGTTCTGACACCAATATCTTACTTTTAGGTGATTTTAATTTACCACACATTGACTGGATTCCATCCGAAGACGAATCCTGCCTTGAAGCCTCTCCTTCTTCTTCACGAATGGAACTATCTCTTCTCGATAAAGTCCTTCTTACTGACTTACAGCAAACAAGCTGTATTAAAAACTCAAAAAATAGAATTCTCGATTTAGTCTTTTTTTCTGACGCTTTAAGTACTCTTGTTCTAGATCAGGAATTACTAATATTGACAAATATCACCCCCCTTTGGACATTTTTTTTGACTTAAGCAGTTGTCTGAAGATTTAACCGTACTGATAAAGAAATCAAGAAATACAAACTTTAGCCATCCTTGGTACATGAAAGAATTGCGTCAGCTGTTTTAACCAGTGTTGATAAAAGATAATAGCTAAAAAACCACCCTTTATATATATACTTCTTCATTTTTTAAAACGATTCATATATTTCTTATGAGTTTTCGACAACTTTTCAAAACAAACCTCTTGGGTGCAAATAAAAATTTCTCTTTGAATATTACTGAAAAACTTTTCAAAATTCTAAATATAATTTGCAAAGTTTACTGTTTGGTGAAACAAAGAGCACAAATACTTTGCCAAATAATAAAACTTTTTACTTTTCAAAAAGACTTTGCTCTTTGCAAATTTAAGTTAACTGAAATGTAAGTCGCAATGTGAAAAGTGTTTTGTGATTTTTTTTTTTAAACTGAGAATATAAGTTTTCAACATCTTACTTACTTATTTGAGATGGCGTTACAGTCCTGTGTGAACTAGGGCCTCACCCAACAAACTTTTCCATCTAGCTCGGTCGCTAGCATCATACATTGATAAATGTTTTGGAAAACTTAATTTTTTAATGTTGCACCAATACCACTGTTGGACACAATTTTTTCTGGAATTGTTATGTAATCAACACTTTACTCGTTAATTGGCAAAGATTCGAAAATTAGTTTTAAAACATCCTTTATAAATAGAGTTTTTCTAGAAATTACTTATAATTTATTTGACAATAATTATGAAAATAAAATATACCTAGTTTATTTATTCAATAGAACTTTATACAATACTACTTTAGATTCAAGCTTAAAATTATGTTTTTATTTATATTCTGGGAAACATCGTTTCTTTCTAAAATATATATGAGTTATCTCATATAACTCCGCTTTAATTTTTCAGTATCAGAGTAATTGAATTTTTTAAATGGAAAAATATAAACAATTGCAATTGAAAATTAATAGAAGTGCACTGAGGCGTATACGTGATTTTTTTATTCTAATTTTTCTTTCGAATTTTCCTTCATAATATTTTGTTTACACTTTACGTTACGCTTCCCATCGCAACATGGACTTTAACGAAATATAAAGCTTTCTCATATTTTATTGAAAAGTTTTCATAGTTATCAACGTGGGGCGCACATGTTGACCTGTTGGTGTACCTAAGTAACATTAACATTTCCTTGTTTTAAGAATGTTGTAAAGAATAGTTAGACTACTAAGATATTGAAGTAACGTCCTTATTGTTTCAATTTCAGTTTAACTATTAATATTCTGTTTATTTCTTTTCAATTGCAGAATCAATTTTCATGTACATGAATTTCTATTTTAATGCAGTACATTCATACTGTACAATGCATAAAATGGATGGTATTTTCATATATGTACTTGTAAAACGATTTTCTAGCTCATAAATAAAGTGAAATTCACAGCGTTTTTTTCAAAGGAAACAAAATAAAAAATACTCGTCCTTTTAGCCATAGATACAAGATTTTTCTTTTAATTTGATCAAATTATATTCCTTTTAACTTTCTTCTCCTCCATTCTCATAGTTTCTTCTTCGTTCTAATTTACATAAACAGTCTGTTCAGTGGCAAACTATATAAATAACAATGCAATTAAACTCTTGATAGCACTCTGTATGACTTTATAAAGAAAGATGTGAAGAACAAAGAAATCCTGATAAAATATTACAACATTTTGTGATAATTCTATTTCATCAAAGTTGATACACTCGAAGTAAGAAAAGTTTTATGATATAAAAAAAAAAATTGTACTTGGAAAATTCCTTAAGGAAACTATGGTTATTAAATAAATGATTTTAATTACATACAAGATAACAAAGTTCTTAGTCGTTCGTTAATTATTTTTGATTTGGTATCGTGTATTTTTGAAATTGAGGAAGAAATAATGAAGTAGCTTTTACCATTATTGGAATAATATTTTAATTGAATATTTAAAATTTGTTTTCCAACATCATGTTGGAATATTCAATGAAAGCATTGTGATGTTTGATATTATTAAGATTGAAAGTTAAATTTTTGTTGACATGTTGACAAATGATTGATGGAAAGGCAAACATTTTTGATGAAGGTTATTATACAAACGTGTAAAGATTTTTAGGGTTGAACTCATACTTATAATGTTTTAGGATTCATGAAATTACTAATGGTATAGTTTAAGCTTGAAAATAGTAGTATATGTATTTCGAAAAAGAATATGTAAAAATATGATTTAAATTCAAAACTCAACACAAAGTTATTGAATTAAAGTAGCTTAATGTGCAAAACTGCGAACTGTGTCAGCAGAATTTTCGCCATTTTTAGCAGCTTCATTGCATTGTTGCAGCTTATAAAATAAAACCTCTTATTGGAAAACTCTATCAACCCTGTTAGTTAAACCAAATTGTATAAAAATATAATAGTAGCACAAGTGGTTAGTGCTTTAGACTGTCATGCCAAAGGTCTTGGGTTCGATCCCTGCCTATACCATCTAAAGTTTTTCTAAAGGAATTGACAAATTCTCCAAGAGTAATTCTTGTCATGAAAAGTGCTTTCTCAAATTAAATGTACGGATTTGGCTAAAGACTGTAGGTCTCCTCCATTTCTGACAACATTACTCTTACACAGGAATGTTTGAGAGTTGTAAGTCACTAGGCCCTAGTTCTCAAGGGACTGTTGCGCCACCAATTTTTTTTTTATGTGTACATACTATGATAGTCAACGATTTGTCAATCAAGTTGATTTTTTTGAGTTATTTGCAAAAATTCTAAGTTTACATAATAGATAAATTACCAACAAGATTTTAAAACCGTCATGATAGAAAAGGAAACCAGTCGTTAATAGACTTACTATCAAAACTACGTAAGTGCTAGTTTTAAAATCGCATTCGCATGAATCCTAACCTCGAAACACCGCCAACGAATAAAAGAAATTTATCTGAAATATCGCCGGTATTCGACAATAATCAAATTTATACAAAAAACAAACAAAAGCAAACATGAGCTCCATAGGAAATTTCTCACTAGATTATTTTACTAAAATTCTTGATGACCGCCTAAAAATTTGTCAACTAAACAAGATCTCGAACCCGTAATCTCAGAACTTAAACATCTGCCAGAAAACAATGCAAATCTATAGGCACAGGTTAAGTTAAGAGTTAAGAAGTGTAAGAGGCTTTATCTCTTACGATAAGAAATATCACTGTACTTAATAATTACTTTGCTCAGAATAATCAAATTAAAGCTTATTTATTTTTCACTGTTTCCATGTAATCAAAATAATATTTTTTATTAGTAATGAAGAAGTTTTGTTCAAGTTAATACGTTTTGTTTCTTATTTTGATCAAGAAAAGCCCTACAATATTTCAGAAGTGGGATAAAGTTCCCCATTTAACTGAATAGTGGATGCATTTCTTACGATAAATTAAAGAAAATTTACTAAAAAAAATATGTCTTTGATCCTAAAATTTTTCCAAACATGGATGCAAATGCAATAGATCGTGTTTTGAGTTTTTTGGAAAACGCTTCCGTGCAAATCCTTAAAGAGAAGCTTGTCCAGATTAATTTAAGCACACATGGTACCAAGACTTCACTTAAGGCCCGTTTAAATGAAGCCATTGATTTGCTTGAACCTGAGCAGATTGAAAATCTGTTCCCTGTTGTTGACCAGGAAAGTGAGACAAGTTGTGCTGACGCACATGAGGACGAAGATGAGGCTGTGTCACAACGTCTTGAGAAACTCCGTGATTTAGTCAAGAAAAAGGAAGAAATGCAGATGATGTAGTGATGATGGCAAACTCACCTGAAACTCTACAGTTAATGTTAAATAAGCTCCAAGAATTCTGTAAGTTGTGGAATCTTATGGTTAATCCGGATAAGTCCAAAGTTATGGTAATTCGAAAGGGATAAGGCAGAACTAGCGCAAACGAGAAATGGTTTTACGAAGGGAATGCTGTTGAGGTTGTAAAAGAATACAAATATCTTGGTGTACTATTCACACAAAATATGAAAATGGATAAACATTTAAAAGATAAATTATCTAAGGCGAAAACTGCAATAAACGCTACTTGGAAAAATTGCTTCAACAACAAATTCATAAGGCACAGTAGTAAATATCGGGTCTTTGAAATTGTATGCTGCACAGGTATGGGGAGGTTCAGAATAAAAAAAAAAGAACCAATAAAAATCTATCTACTGTGGCTAAGCATGGCTTTCCACATTCTATGGTCACTAGTCTATGAACTGATTTGCTTTTCTAATTTATCTTTTATATTTAAATCCTTGAAGTTATATTCATAGAAATGTCTTTGGAACTCGAAAACAGACTTTTTAGAATACGTTTGCCTAGCAACTATGTGGAGAAAAATATGTCGAAGTATTTTATCCTATTTTTGTTCTCATTATATTTTCACTTTAAGTTAAATATTTGGTATTTTGTGGATGCTTTGATTAAGTCCTATTATCGAAGCCATGTTTAAGAGGTTTTCCGTTTTGCCTTCTAAGATCCTTCAAGTAATATAATTTGTTGAATGTGTCAGCAAAATATGACCACCACTTTACCTTGCGAACATAAATATTTATTTTTGGTTGGTAATAAGAGCAGAAAAAAAAACCAAAACATTTTCTTCTTTTGTTTTTCTTTAAAACGTTCAACCAAAGAATGTTTCTTTCATCATCAATACTTACAAAATATTTCTCAAAAAATAAAAACGTTTATACATATACATAGGTATTGAATATAATCCATACAAACCAAAATCCTAGGATATCTAACTGGTGTTGAACAAAGGCATTAGAAACGACTCGAATGCCATTGCTGAGTTTGGGTCCAGGTTCTAAGTTCTAAGTATAACAAGATGAGAAGTCCTTGAATCAACTTCTTTTCATTAAGAACATGTGGGATGTGGTAAGCAATTGGTTCCCTTTTATCGATTCTAAATATTGAATGGTTATGGTTTTTATTGTAAGAACGTCAATGAAGAACGAAAGAACTTTGTACTTTTATCCGATTACCTGCACAGCTTAGTTTATTGAGAGTCGATTAGTTTGAGTAAAGCACTTTTGAATGTTATAAGTTTCTAAGGGTCAGAAATATGAACCTACCTATAAAAACCTATATCTTTAAAATTTAGATATTCAAGAATTATTATGAAGCACTATTGATCAGAATAACCCACCCATACTTATTTATATGAATTTACGAAAATACTCGTCAAGCTTAAATCTTTTGAAAATAATATCTGTAAGTAGAAAGTACGTCAAAATATCTAAATGTAGGTATTGATTGAAAGTCCTTTCATAATGTATTTTTAACTATTTTAAAGGAAATGAAAACTCCTTAAAAACCAGTACCATAAAATAAATTACAATAAATTTGTTGGAAAGGAAGAAAACTTTAAGGCAATTCTGGGAATTAAAGTATTTTATTTTGAACAATTGAAAATGTTTAAGACCGCAAAAATAATGTGATATGATAATACCTATAAAAGATAAGCAAGAATTTTATTCAGCTGTCTAGATAATTAGAATGTTTTGAGAAATACTTGTGACGTAATTTATAAAACTGATACAATTATTATGGTTTAAATGTCGAATAAATAAAAAATTCATTATGATGTTTAGTTTCTCCAAAGATCTATGAATGACATTTTTGAAATAGATTTTGTCTGTCCTCCATAATTTAATTCTTTTTTTTATTTAAGTAACAATTTTATTCTATGGAACTTCTACTCTAAAAGCTTTTTGTTTCCTTTATATTAAATTGTTGTTTTTTTTTATATTTTAAGGCTCGTTGGTAGAAATTGAAGCAAAGGACTTAAATAACTCGCTTGGTTTGAAGTATAGATGCCTGGTCAGAAAGAATTTCCTTTAGGCAATTGGTTCATATAGCTAAAGTAAATTTCTGACTGATACCACAAATAAAACAATACTTTTTTTTAAAGTATTTAGATATTCTGAATTTGAATTCTGCTTTTTAATGTTTCTACCACATCCGATTTTTAAAATACGAATTTTTAAAAGCTCTACAGAGAACCAAAAACGGAGATCTCTGCTTCAACTAAATTATCACACAAATTTTTTTCAAAATATTGCAGGTTTTTGTGACATCTCTTGGTGCTAACTTCTCCTCTAAGATAATGATAAAAAAATTTCAAAATTATTTTCCAAAAATGTCCACCAGTTTTTCTTTCGTTAATTTGCAAAGCTTTCTACTAGGAAGCACTGAATAGGTACAAAAATTTAAATTGTTATTTGATTGGACTAAACCCAATTTTTGTTAAGCTTGTAATAAGGTGCTTCAACCTTTAGTTTTGATCTTTTGGTAAATTACCGGTATGAATTTAACATCCTTTTGATATAGTTAAAGTTAGTTAGATATTAGTTCAACGAAATTTCGCTCCACGCTTACTTAATTGCAGAAATTAAGGATACCTTGCTTTCAAATTGACTACCGTCAGGGCCGGTCCAAGCCAAACAAGCACCTTGCGCAAGCTTGATTTGTGGTAATAGGTGGATGAAGAAGAAAGTATTTAAAAAATTATTCAAAAACACAACAATATAAAAATAAATAATAAACAGATTAATTATAGAGGTAAAAAGGTTATTAGGTTCAGGTTTGTAAGCTTCCGTTGTTAAAAAGCCAACCCGACTGAGAAAAACCGGAATAAGTTTAAACAAGCTAGAAAGACCTCTAATGGTCATATTCGACGAACCAAATGTTTGCCTGATCGAAAATTAAGGCAAAAATATTGCAATGTCCCAAAGGTAGTACAAATTTCTGGTCATTTGTAAAAAACGTACGGAACACCACGTCATCCTCGGTTCCAACGGTCGTCCACAATGACACTCCCTTTGTCAGCTCGATTGATAAAGCCAATTTGCTTGCAGCACAGTTTGCTGTTAATTCGACGCTACCGGAAAGTGTCATGAGTCCTCCTGTTCTCGAGAGCGTAAATGATTCTATGGGACGAATCTTCTTTCGCACTCGTGCAGTCGCAAGAGTACTGAAATACCTTGATATTCACAAATCTACTGGAATGGATAGTTTATCCCCTATTGTTCTGAAGAGGTGTTCTTCAACGCTTTCAAAAACGCTGCGTTAGCTTTTCCATCTGTCCTATTCTACATGTCTCCTCCCGATTGGATGGAAAACTGCATTTGTCTAGCCTGTCCCTTAAAAAGGCGAATACTTTACCTCCTCAAAATGTCGTCCATTTGTACTTACGTCCCTTCTTTTCAAGGTCATGGAAACGCTGATTAATTTTCAGCTTAACAAAAATCTTGAAGAAAGACAGCTTCTTAATGACCGGCAATACGGCTTTCGTAGCAATAGGTCCACTGGTGATCTCATGGTTTATCTCACCGAACAGTGAAACAAATCTTTACATCGTTTTGCAGAAAGTAAGATTATTGCACTTGATATTTCAAAAGCATTTTAAAGAGTTGGGCACCAAGCTCTCTTATCGAAAATGCGTGCTTTTAGTATTGATGAATCTCTTCTTCGTTGGATTAGAAATTACCTTTCTAACCGTTCAATACAAGTTGTATTAAATTGTTTCAAGTCTGAAATACATAAAATAAATGCTGTGGTCCCCCAGGGCTCCGTTTTTTCTCCGACTCTCTTTTTTTTATTCATAAGTGATCTCTTGCCTGTCACTTCTAATCCATTAAACTATTTCACCGACGACAGTACCCTCAGCTTTTCATATTCGTTTCAAGATTCACATTCTTGTCCTTCGGATGTGGAATTTCAACGGTAGCGTATGATAAGCTCATTTAATTCTGGTCTTCACAGCATTGTACAATGGGGAATCAAAAACCGTATAGAATTTCATGGTTCGAAAAATCAATGCTGTCTCTTGTCTTTAAAGCGTAACGCACCCCCGATGCCACTATCTATGAGTGGCACTTGCATCCAGGAAACCAACCAACTATCAGTACTCGGTATGAGTATTACAGATCACCTCTTATGGAATGATCACATATTCGATATCGCCAAAAATACTGCCAGGTGGTTAGGATTTCTCCGACGATGCAAGAAATTTTTCACCTCTTCTGATCTTTTTATAATCTACAAAGCTTTCATCCATTCAAAGCTTGAATATAATTCGCATATCTGGATGCCTCTAAAACAAGTTTAACTCTCTTGGATAGAATTCAAAAAAGCGCTTTAAAAATGAAAGGCGACAGAACTATTATCGAAACATTTACATCGCTAGAACACCGCCGCAATGTTTCATTCCTTTCGTTGTTTTATCGAAATTTTTACACACAATGTTCTGTGGAATTAGTCAGTTGCATTATACCCCTTAAACTATAAAGCCGTACTAGTTGCACTTCTAGGAATTCTCATTAGTTAAACCTTGAGCTCAATTTCGACAGTACTTTCAAGTAGAGAGATTCTTTCTTAAATCGCACATCGAGAATGTGGAATGCTTTGGTCAACTCTGTTTTAACCTCCCATTTTGATAGTCAGAACTTTAAGACCAATGTGCACCGGTATCTCTTTTTAAATCCTTCCCTATTTTCCTAACGCTCACACTGTGTTTAAATATAAACATATAAAGGGTACTAATAACCCCTTGAGTGCTTGTGAATTAAAACAAAAAAAAAATAATTAAAAGTTTATGCATACAAATATGTGCATATTTATTCAGAGAATTTAATAATAATTAAATTATTAAAATAAGAAAAAGGAGGCTGGGATGCGATCCGCACTGATAACTTCACATCGCGTCTGCCAATTTGTCTTGCTTAAAAGTTTGTCTACATGAATCAATTTTTCACCAAATTTGCGTACTATTTTTTGAAGATTTTATTTTATTGAAAATCGTAAATAATAGTTTCTGTGAAATAAAATAAGTTTGAGGTCAATATTTTCAATTTTCGAAAAGCTATTAGAGCAGAAAGTAAATTTTTACCAAGTATTGTTTTTATTTTTTTTTTTGTAAAAAAAACTGTCAATTCAATTTTTCTCAAAATTTTATCGAATGTTGAAGATGATATTTCTTATAGGATAAAATTATTTTGAAGCCAATGTCTCAAAGTTTTGAAAAGATATTTACGTCAAAAATTTTTTTTTACCAATTTTTGTAAATTTTTTTTAGGTTTTTAATTTTTTGTAAAAAATTGTCACTCCGATTTTTTCAAAAGTATATTGAATGTTGAAAATAATATTTTTGAAAGATATTTGTGTCGTAAGTCAATTTTTACCAAGTCTTATGATTTTTTTTTATAGGTTTTGTATTTTTTGTAAAGAAACACTATCAATTCGATCGTTCTCAAAATTTTCCCGAATGTTAAAAATAGTATTTCTTATAAGATGAAATAAGTGCAATGCCATAATATCAAGTTTTTGAATAGAAAAATTTGAGTCGAAATTAAAATTTTAGCAACTTTGAGTAATGTTTTTTTTTAGGTTTTTATTTTTTATAAAAAAAATTATCAATTCGATTTTTTCAAAATTTTATCAGATGACAGAAACATAATTTTTTCGTTTCATGAAATCATATTTAAGTCGTAAAATTTTGGAGGTGACAAATTTTTTTGTTCAGTTTTTTTGATTTACAAAAGAAAAACCGTTAAAAAATATACTTCTTTGATATCACGTTACAATATATTATATAAAATTTAATTTAAGTCTCTATCGTTTTTGGTTCGTAAGATATTTAGGGTTGACCAAAATTTTCACCTTTTGTTTAAACTGCTAAACTGCTAAAACCACCCACGCAATTTTCTTGAGACCCCTTTTTGCATCTTTCTGCCTTATTATCTGTATAACGAAATTTTTTTGAAATTGATATCTCCTCTGGTTCTTGAGCTATGGACGACAAAAAAAACGTCGCGAACGTACGTACACACGCTCGCCAGATTTCTTTCTAAAAATCTTTTATTTCGACTCTAGGGACCTTGAAACGTCGAGAAATGTCAAAATTTTCAATTTGACAAGTTGGACTCATTACAATAACTTCCTTTGGGAAGTTAGAAATGGTTTTCTGACTTTTTAAGCAGCTGGCAGCTACCAGAACGTCATTATCTAATGACTGAACGAGTTCATTATTGACGAAAAGAAAACTACGTTGCCTTGAAGCTACCTTTGCTGAAAGCGCATTGAATATTCAAAGTGCTATTAAAGCATTGGGAAGAAGGTCTTCATAGTGTTATTTAAAAATGTAATTAAACGGTCTTGTTTTACAAGAAAAGATAAAAGTAATTGCTATAGATCCAATTCTGCACCATCTTAATCTTTAGATTCTTTAAATTCCAAAACTCTTTGGAAATTTAACCAGACGTTTTTGGAGTACTGACCAATATTGATTAAAAATTAAAAAATATTGTGTATATTCTTTTAGCTGTTTAAAAGCTTCCGTAATGAAACTTATCACTTGGTCTAATATTTTATAGTAAAAAACAACCATACATGTTTTTTTGTGTCTCTGAAATTGTTCCAGGGCATTCATCCTAGAGTGCATATACTAGTATGTTACTTAAGTGAATATAGGCGTTATCATGTTTGTAGTCTAAGTTTATGGCCCAGAAGATGCTAGAATATTTATTACAATTTCTTTCTAAGATTCGTTTTTACCCACCTGCTGTAATTTTTGATGTTACCACCTCAATACCAACTGTTTCATAATAAGTGACAGCTGCTTATAACACAATACATCAGTCACGGCTGTGATGAAGATTTAAAAACCATTTTATTTTTTCAAATAGTGAAAATAAACACGAATCCAATTCTTGAGTTTTGAAAAATTCTAATCGCATAAGTTTTCGCTGCTCATCAAGTAGTGGTTTTTTCATCGTTTATGATCGCTCGAATTTAAATAACTCTAATTACAGTTGAGCGACTTGCTTTCACGCTAATTTTTTGTTTTCTTTTTGCCCCTCCGTAAAACCTAAACCTAATACTTTTTACCATCTAGCCCATGTTATTTCACCTTTTTAAAGCATTTTCGGCACATAGAACTTAGACACATAGTTACTTCTTTTAACTTTATCACAGCTTCGTAAAATACTACGGTAAATGTCTTAAACATTAATTTTTTAACTTATCGCCCCCAGTTCTTCAAAATACTCTGCAATCTGCGAAGCTTAGTTTATAATATTTAGGTATCGGTGTACAAAGTTGTAAATTTAGTTTTAACCATCACTTTTGGGAAACATTGTGATGATAGCCCTTCTTTGAAATATAAAATCACCCTTGCTCTTTGAGTCCTTCCTTATCTCCTAGAATTGTTGATAAGAGTAAATATTTTGGTTTATGTATACGTTATGTTGTTTCTTACAAACCATATTTTCTTCGAAATCTAAAGGCAACTGCCCATTATTTCTTTATGCAATTTTAAAATTGTTAGATTGAAGTTCTTCCATAAAAGTTAGACAAAATTAATTTTTAATGGAACGTAGAGTAGCACAGAACCTGCGGCTCTTTCAAAACTCAAAACTCCCCATTGCTTTTAAATTGAGTGTACAAATTGTGAAGTAGCCAATATTTCTATACTCGTATAAAACGAAGTTAGTGCCTATAGCCTAATAAAGCAAAGGATCTACAAAAGTTGACACAGAAATTGCTTGTATCCTGTGGTGATGAAAATTTTCTCAATTTCAAAATTCATTGCTTGTTGGTGCGTATATTTCCATGGAAAAAGTATTTATAAGAGCTACTACATGTAAAAGAGATGAAAGCAAAAAGCTGGATTACCAACAATCTCAAAGCTCTCTTCAAAAAATTTTTGAAACGTATTTTTCTGGTAACTATTTTGCTGTCGTGTGTGAGTATACAAATTGTACGCAATACTGCAAAATAATTTAAAAATTTCAATTGGAATTAAACTTTTCCCAAAACATGAACTTTGGAATAAATATAATTATTATTTGCCAGAAGAGGCAAAATATATTGTAAGGCCTACAAGGGTTGTGATGTTCGGTATTGCCTAAAGGACGTTTTTTTTACTAATGTACTATGTACCTAGAAGATTTATGGTCTATTATGTTCTGTGGTGACAGAAGGTGTAAGAAGGTTTTCAATGTCTGCGTAAAGTCAAGGCAGTTTTAAGTTAACACGAACAACCACTGTATATAAGGTTGAAGATATAAACCTGGATGATGATAAACCAAATTAGTTTTCCAAGAAAATGTAAATTTTAATTCCACAAAAAGATTGAGGAACAATTTAAACATAAACGGTCGCACTAGAAAGAGGAGAGAGGGTTTAAAAGGAGATGTCGGTGCACAATGGTTTTGAATTCCTGAATATTGCAATGACTAAGAAAGACAGAGTGTGATAAGGAATTCCACATTCTCGTAGTACAACTAAAGAACGAATCTCTGTATTTGACAGTACGGCCGAAGTTGGGCTGGAGGGCATACTGATGAGCATTCCTAGAAGCGTGAGTATTACGGTTGAACTGTTTCAGGGGAGGTATGCAACTGGCTATTTCACTAGAGCATAAGCCGTTAAAATAACGGTAAAAAAGGGTCAGACAAGAGACCTTACGACGATGTTCAAGCGAAGTAAATGAACTTATGATGATATTATCATCTATCAATTTAAATGCTCTACGTTCAATACTGTCCAAGAGGCTTAAGTAAGTTGCAGGAGCACCAGCCCAGAGATGGGAGTTATACTCAAGCTTTAGACGTATGTAAGTCTTGTAGATAACAGCCAGAGCAGAAGGGGTGAAATATTTCTTGATATCTCGCTTTAACGATACAAGACAGCATTGGGTTTTCGAAGCATTAAATTCCACGTGGTTTTTTAATCCCCATTGAACAATGCTGTTTAGATCGGAATTTAATGAGCTTATCATATTTTTTCGTTGCAGTTCCACATCCGAAGAAGAGGGATGTGAGTCTGAAAATGAATATGAAAAGCTAAGAGTACTATCGTCAGCGAAACAATGTATTGGATTAGATGTTGTAGACAGAAGATCATTAATAAAAATGAGAAAGAGTGTTGGAGATAAAACAGAGCCCTGGGGCACACAAGCATTTATTTTGGGGTTTTCAGACTTGAATCCATCCAATACTACTTGTATTGAACGATCCGAAAGGTAATTACTAAACCAGTGAAGCAGGGATTCGTGAAAACCGAAAGCACACATTTTCGATAAGAAAGCCTGATGCCAAACTCTATCAAATGCTTTCGAGATATCAAGTGCAATAATCTTACTTTCTCCAAAACGATGTAAAGATTTGCTCCACGTTCGGTGCGATGAACCATGAGATCACCAGTGGACCTATTGCTACGAAAGCCGTATTGCCGGTCATTAAGAAGCTTTCGATCTTCAAGATATTTCTTGAGCTGATAATTAATCAGCGATTCCATGACCTTAGAAAGAAGAGACGTAAGTGCAATCGGTCGGTAGTTAGAGAGTGAGGAAGATTCGCCTTTTTTGGGAATAGGCTGGACAAATGCCGTTTTCCATCCGCTCGGAACGAGACCTGAGGAGTAGGACAGATGAAAAAGCTTACGCAGTAGTTTTGCCAGCGTTGAAGAACACCTCTTCAGAACACTAGTGGGGATACCATCCGGACCAGAGCATTTATGTGTGTTTAGATCTCTTAGGACTCTTGCCACAGTACGAGTTCGAAAAAATATTGGTCCCATAGAATCACTAACTCGCTCAAGTACAGGCGGAGTCATGACGTGGAATTGGCGGCGAACTGCATAGCAAAGAGATAAGCTTTCTCTTAAGAGCTAACAAAAGGAGTGTCATTGACAACGAGCGAAGGAACCGAAAAAGAGGAAGAATTTCTCATGTTTTTTACAAATGACCAAACATTTTTACTGCCTTTGGGACATTGCAGTATTTTTTGCCGAAACTTTTGGTCATGTAAAAATTTGGGTTAAATATCATCAGGCCCAAACTTTGTTGGATATGAGCGCTCAGCTTACCCATTAGACAATGGGTGGTATGGCGGTGTTCTGATATGCCGAATTCCCCTTTCATGACAAAAACTTTTAAATTTGCAGCTGGTAAACTGTGTCCCGTTGTCAGAAACAATTGTTAATGGTTCACCAGACCATATCTGCTCACAAATTCGTGTTATTGATTTATTATTATTATTATTATTATTATTATTATTATTATACTTTATTGAACAATAATATAATTACAAAATTCAATAAATATTTATCAGAGCATTAGTTACCAGGGCCTTCAGCTCGGGTTTATTGATTTATTATTTCTGACACTTCTTGCAATTTGAAATAAGAATCTACCACCGATGGCTATATGAATTCTATCCAAGGGTTCATGTAGTACTGGCAATGAACTCAGTTCTGTTGTACGGAGATTTTGCAACGGATGCACAATTTTGACACTGTTTCACATGGTTCCTTATGTCAGTATTGATTTTGGGCCAGTAAACTTATGATCGTGAATTTATGCGCTGTATTCCGTGATGACCTCTGTGTAAATGTTTCAGGATCCTTCTTTGAAAAATTGCAGGAATAGTTACTCTATCTAATGTCATAAGGTGCCCGTGGCATGTTTAGTCTTGGGCTTAAACCCTTCACGGGTAATGCCTCTTGCGAGGAATTAACAAATTCTCCAAGAGTAATATTTGTCATGAAAAGTGATTTCTCAAATAAGCCACTCAGGTTCGGCTTTAAACTGTAGGTCCCTTTCATTCCTGACAACATTACTCGCACACAGAAATGGTTAAGAGGCGTAAACTACCAGCCCCAGTTCTCAATGGACTGTTGCACCACCTAATATATTTTTAATGTCATAAGTCAGTTGAAAAATAGCACGACATCTAAAGGAAGGTTTTTTGAAGACGTTGACCAACCATTTTCAATGTAATTGAACATTTTGAGAAGTGTAGTGTTTTTGCTTTTTTCTTTTCGTACTTTAAGTGTGACTGGCAAATAAACAATGCTGTCTTCAAGAATGGTTTTTATTTCCCTTTTCATTACTGTCACTATTAAATTTTTCGATCTGTTGCTTTTGTCCATCGATGAGTCTTGACAAAACATCAATATTTCCAAATTCCTTTGTAGAAACATGTTTTATTTGGAAATCATATAAGACCGAGAGCCAATCTTTGAAAACTATTGGCAGCGTGTGTAGGAATATACCCTTTTTTTAACCAAATATTTTGAGAAGCGGTATTCTGTTCAATCAGGCATTTTGTGGAAACTTGAGCACCGACGCCTACCATGTAGCATCTGCTCCTAAGGAGATTAGAATTGTTGGATCGTAGCGTGTAAGCAGTAAGTTAGAAAGTAAAATTTCTTTGAATTTCTTGAAGGTACTTTCGCATTTGTCGGTCCATTCCTAGTTAGTGTCTGCTGCAGCATCGACATCAAGTGGATGTCGAAGTTGTATCATGCTGGAAATAATTTGTTTAACTACGTTCAGAAATGTTAGTTGGCCTTGGCATACGTTGAATAGAATCAAATTTTGCTCGATCTAGACTAATTGTACTGGCATCGATTATGTATCCAAGTTAATAAGTGTCTTGAATAATACACATTTTGACCAGTTGATTCGAAGCCCTTGATCATTAAGACGTTTTATGACTTCTATAACAACGTTGTAGTTCTCGTTCATTGTTTTTGTTGCGTTGTAGATGTAATCAAGGTAAGCAGCGACTCCAAAAATGCTCTGTAAAATTATTTCAATTGCTCTCGGAAACAGTCTAGATACTGGCTTTGATCCATTAGCTAAACGATTCATCAAGAAGAGTCCCTTGTGTGTGTTAATGGTGAGAAGTTTCTTTAAATCATCATCTACCTCAAATTGCATGTATGCATCTGAAAGGTCAATATCATCGGGAGTAGGAATTGGATGACCATTTGGTTCGAAGTAGCTGTTTAATAGTCTAGACAGATACGAAGTTTTTTGTTAGGTTTATGTACCAGTACCACGACAAAAGGTACTGCCCAATCTGAGTGTGTGATTGATGTTATGATACTAGAGTTTTCTAGTCTCTTTAATTTAGCTTATAATTTGCAACTCCATATGGAACATCGCTTTTGGAATGTAAACGGCAGGGCTTGGAATCAGGTTTAAGCTCCAACGGCAATTGAAATTCGGTACAGTAGCCTGTTTTTAAAGAAACCATATTTGGTTGCGGTTTTCTTGGCAAGATGCAATCTAAATACCGTTCATAAACTTGTTGACTAATTCTACGTTACAACAGCCGTGCTTTGGAAACATCTGCAAGCGTTTTTGCATCCTCTATGAAATGAACCTGATAGCGTATTGGTCTAAGTGTGTTGGTTTTTTACATCAACAGCCATTTTAACCTATTCCTTACTGCTGTCAAGGTCGTAATTCAAGGGCTCCATAATATGAGTAAACCATGACACTAATGGTTCACTATGAAAAAAGTAGCGAACTATCTTGAAAATAGCTAAGCTTTCTTAATATTTGTACTAAATTTTGAGCAAAGCTAGAACTCTAGCTTTCAAATATTTTTGTTTTCAATCTCTGTAGAAAATCAACTGATAATTTATTTAATCTAGAATTATTTTGTATCGATAAATGATCTAGTTAGTAGTACCCGTGGCATGATGGTTAGTGCGTTGGACTGTCATGCCAGAGGTCTTGGGTTCGATCCCTGCCTATGCCATCTAAAGTCTTTTCACGGGTACTGCCTCTTGCGATTAATTGACAAATTCTCCAAGAGTAATTCTTGTCATGAAAAAGTGCTTTTTCAAATTAGCCGTTCGGATTCGGCCTAAAATTGTAGGTCCCTTCCATTCCTGACAACAGTACTCGCACACAGGAATGGTTGAGAGTTGTAAGTCACTAGGCCCTGGTTCACAACGGACAGTTGCGCCACCCAATTGAATTCAATTCAAATGATCTAATTGTTAAAATCTTATACGTATTTTGTATTTAACGCTTGAGCAAATTTTGCACTAGTTTTCTTTCTTAACGCTTTTCGGTTTTCTTTTCGAAAAACTTTTAATAGTGAATTTTAAGTAAAATAGATCATCAATAACGTTTAATGTGAAAAAGCTTTGAGAGCTTTGCAAATGAAGCCTGAAAGGTAAGAACAAATATAAATAACCTCGATTTAATAAAGACACCCTTTTCAAAACTTTAAGAAATTAAATTCTTCGTAAGTTAACCTTCATTTACGATGCTTAATTGTTTGTGAATTTTTGTTATTGTCATAAAAGTTTATTGTGTTTGAAAGAAATTTTAGGAAAATGATTTCAAAAGTTTACTTTTTCAAACAACAAAAAAATAAAAGGAAGGAAAAGTTATTGAACCATTATCATCTCCGATACCAAACTGTCACAGCCGCGGTTTTAACATTTGAGTGACAACCAACATAATGATTGCGTTTGGGGAATCACTGTCAGCTTAATGTAAGAACAACCGTTTGCCTTTAATACTAGACTACATCATCCACTTTAAATGTCAGAATTGACATATTTGATGATTATTATTGTTTCTTACAAAACATAAAGCTACTGGGGATAGATTTAACTCAGGAAGGCTAATGGACCTTGGCTGATTTTATCTTTCTCAGAAGGTTACAAAATACCTATAAAATATTTCCAAATCAATATAAATCCAAGAAAGTTAAACTTGAAAGGAAAAATCACAAGAAAATATTGATATCTCGATTGAACACAGTATTTTTGTATATAAAAGTATAGGTACGTAGTTATATTTTTATATTCGGTTAGATTTTTGCTGATTATGCTCTTCGCGTTTTCTTAAATGCAAATATATTGAGTTCCGAAAGATAAATACTCTTAGAATACTTGTATTAAAATACTAAAAGGAATGTTTTGAATTCGGTCGAATTGACTATAAAGACTGTTTTAAAATTTTGGTAAAACGCATAACATGCATTCTTATATCAAATGTAACTTGGGATTAATCCCAAGACCTCTACCGTGACACTCCAACGCACTAACCATCACGGACACTGATTTTGTTGCCATTCTCATAAATGGGAAAATACTTCAAAAATGTTGTTTGCAAAAAGCCAAAAAAATCAGAATAAAATAAAAGATATTCTAGTGTCAAGAATTTTCTTCTGAATCAATTTCCGGGATTCTATTATTACTATCATTGTCAATATGCTTACTAGTAGATTGGAGCTGATATTAGAAGACACATTTAAAAAAAAAACTGTTTACTGTGAATCTTTTGCAAATATTTTGATCAAAAACAAGTCTACAAATAATACAGTCAACGAAACTGTCACTTTTGCAGCTTTTTGGACATTTATATTCTTTAAATTCGAGTTTGAATCTCAATTCTAGAGCTTCCAAAGAAAATTAACATCAAAAAGTATATTAATCCAATTTTATAGATCCTAAGAATGTTCCTATTTGAAAGGTAAATAATTTTGAAAGAAAAACGCTTTAGAAAAGCCTTAAACTGATAATGTTCATTAAATAAAATAAGATGGAATTGAAATCGAGTTTCAGGAATTTAAAGGTAACTTAATCTCAAATTAGCGACCATTTATTCAAAGTTTTTTTTTAATAATAATATATTCTCTTTCTCTCAGAAAACATAATAAAAATAATTTAAAACATTACTTTAGTTTTTCCAAATTTAAAATTATGTGGGCTTATGACTTCTACAACCAAGACAGCCCCCCCTCCACGTTTGAATCCACCATTTTGTTCAGGTGACAGCTGCCTCACCCTACAAACTTCTCCATTCATCCATATCCTCAGCATTGACTGTGGTGCCACTTTCGTCCATGCAGCCTTTGTTTCACCAGCTCATAAAATCTTAAAGCTATCTTAAAGCTAGACAAAAATTCTTTAAAAAAAACTATCGATAGTTTCAAAAACTTAAACAAATATCTTACTGGCCCTTTGCGGGTGCTCTAACTTAATTCAATATCTTATAACTACTGCCTTTCTGCAGTTTAAATGACATTCTCAATTTGAAGCCACCAAAACTGGTTCTCCTGCCTCACACTATCTCTTCGCTCCGTTCGGTTCAGGCGAAATGCTGCTACTTTTACGTGCACTTTCGTAGTACTCATTATTGGGGTAGTTAGCCCCAAAAATTAAGCTGTTAGTCGGCGACATCGTTCTCTCAATGTGACCCCTACTAAGCTTTAGAAAGAAATTATGTATTCTGTTTGTATTGGCTCTGTTAAATAGAACCTGGTTGGAATAGTAATGTTTGTACTCCGACTCTGGTATTCTGTGAAGTCCAAGGCAATGTTGCAGACATTGTCTCTCAAACACCCAAATCTTGTCATTTGAGATGGGGCAACGTTGAACCATACCGGGCACCCATAGGACGTATAAGGGCCATGTAGCAAATCACCCTAACGCTGCTGTTAAGAAAAATTAAATAAATTAGGTGGAGCAACAGTCCGTCGTGAACCAGGGCCTAGTGGCTTAAAACTTTCAACAATTCCTGTGTGCGAGTAATTGTAGGGATGGAAGGGACCTACTGTTTATATGCCAAATCCGAACGGCTAATTTGAGAAAGCACTTTTTATGACAAGAATTGCTCTTGTAGAAATTGTCAATTCCTCGCAAGAGGCAGTACCTGTGAAAAAAAAACTTTAGGTGTCACAGGCAGGGATCGAACCCAAGACCTCTCGCATAACAGTCCAACATCCTGGCCAGAGCAGCAATCATATGTACATATGTTGACAAACAAGTACTGATCCAACCAGATGCCAAGGTACTTTACTACAGTTTTATTCGCCAGTGGCTGTCGATTTGGTTCAACGACCAGGGCCCTATTTCATAAACATTGACAGGTGACAATTCTACAAATTTGTCACACTTATGTGACAAGTTTTCATTGCATAACGTATTGACAGGTGACAAAATTGTTAGTTAAATACAACGACAATTTTGTCGTAACAATTTTGTCGTTGTCAAGGTATGACAATTTTGTCGATGTCAAGGTATGACAATTTCATCGTGACAAATGACAAATTTGTCACTTTCATATTTTGGCAATATTTTTTAACGTACCTACATAAGAAAGTGAATTGATCTACAGTATTATTTATTTACAAATTGTGTATGCATGTATGTACATAAAAAAATTGTGGGATGCTGAAGGTGATGACCGATTTTTAACAAAATATATTCTGCTGTTGTTTTGCAGACGCGAAATTTTTCCTTAAATTGATAATCACTTAATGAAGCGAAATTATTGTTTATCCTTTGTCTAAAAACTCAAGGGTGGCGTACCTCGCGTTCGTCGTCACTTTCAATTGAAAGCATTATATTAAAATAAAATTGTCATCTTACTACCGAAACTCAATTGCCTGTCACAATTGTCAACTATATACTGACAAAATTGTAATTTGTACCATTTTTTCTGTTTCTTAAAAAAATTGTCACTACAAATTTGTCGGGGAATTTGTGACAATTTTTAAAAATATCCCTGACAATTCATTGTCATGACAATTTTTTTATGATCCGAAATTTTGACAACTTTGTAAATTTGTCAGGGAATTTTACAAAGTTGTCAATTTTTTTATGGGACCGAATTTATACAATTGTCAGGTTTGTCATTTACAAATTGTCACCTGTCACCTGTCGCACCTGTCAATATTTATGAAATAGGGCCCAGTTCAGTTCTTTCTCGTATCCCTTGAGGCTCCATACAGCGGAGTCCTAAACAGAATAGTTTCGCATTTCTGAAAGTTCATTTTCAACTTCCAGTCATCGCTGAATCTTGTCGAAGTCACCCTATAAAAGTGTCTTGATAACCTCAATTTTTGGGGCCGTTCTGTACGCAATTAGTTCGTCGGCGTATGTTATTTCCTGAGTCAGACTTTCTATCACATCACTGTTGTAAATGCTGAACAGGATCGGCGAGTTAACCACTATCTGTTAAAGATCATTTTTTATACCAAAGATTTTGGTAGATGCTACATTGCCAATTGAAATTATTGAGACAATACAACAGTGGTTTACTTTTGCCAAGTCTGGTCAGCTTTAGATACAGACCCTCTAACCATACGGTGTGGAAGGCCTTCTCTTTTGATTTGTTCACTGCATTTCAAAAATAAGCCTAAACGCCGCATGACATTTCCCGACTTAAAGCTGAACTGATTATCCGGAAATATTTTGTTGTTCTCAGCCCACTTGGACAGAGCTCTATTTATAACCTTCTCGAATACCTTACTGACCTTCGGTAGCAGACTTATCGACCGGAGATTCGCCGGATTTGAGTTGTCCTTTCAATTTTTCGGGACCGGATAATATACATTATTCAGAACGTTGTTAAACAGAGTAATATAAATGCCCACAGCTTTTTGAGGTGAATGTTGTTGTACAATGTTGGATACCATCGGCACCTGCTGACTTCTTTATCTTTAATGAATCGAAGATTTGCTGGAGCTCTACCTTCGTGACTAATAGGGTTTTAGTCCCGTTTTGTCCGGCGATGATGGCATATACCAAGTTTTCGTCATTAAACCTGGTAAAACCGAGGTTCTCCGATTGCCAATGCGTTACTTCGTTACGCAGGAAATGGTAAACCTTTTATAAGTAATATGTATGTATTGAAGGATAGTAAAAAATACATTTGCGAAGAAATGTAAAGTATTATGAAAAATTATTTTGCTATATGATTTTTTATAACACTGGAAATTTTGTAATATCATACAATAAATAAAATATGTAATGCATGGTAGGTAGGTAGAAATGGCGATCTCAAGGCAACCTAGAATGAGATCCAATTAGCGCTGTAGTGCGCCGCCGTTTTGATACCAAAAACTCGTTTGACCTGTGATTGAAAGGAACAGATTTATAAAAAGCTTCATAGCGATTATGTTAGAGCCATTTTGTCACATTGAGAATAAAGATTAGGTCTCTAATCTTTGTCTCAGATAGCTCATCAAGTTCGTGAAAGAATGCTTTACCAAAGTATTTCATTCTAGTGCCAAAGCAGGACATTTGCAGAAGAAATGGATTATAGTTTCACTTTCTCTTTGGTCACTAAAACTACGGCAACTTCTCCACATGATCTCCTAAAGTCCAATGTGGGGTAAAAACCGCAACAATCCTGGCTATGTCTCAAGCATCAGTTAGCGTGGTTAGTAGACAGATGGAGGACCGTCTCGAAACCTACCGCGTGCTGTTGTCATGTGTTTTTTCTGTCTGTTGTTCTTTCTCTTCTGTCCTTCTGTCTTGTGTTGTTATCCCCTTACATGGTCAAGTTGCTCAAGGTGCTGTGTTCTCTACTCTGCACATATATGTTTTACGGCTATATATAACTAGGCAAGAGACTCTAAAAGCCTTACTTATAGAGGTTTCAAAGGTTTTCACCTTTGATTCTAGGTCTTCTATCGATTCAGTCAGATTCGGTAAGTTGCTTGGTTTTGCATAGCAAAAAGAGGCCAACAGCAAACCCTGTGTATTCTTATCTTCAAATCTGACAACTGTCAGATCGGGAGTGCTAAAATTTGGACATAAAAAACCTTTTAAATGTTTCTTAGCTAAAATACAAGTGCTGGGATTACCTTGGTCTTGATCTGCGGTTTTGTACAAGAGGTCGTATTGGTTGTCTTGGAGGCCTCGCACCTTGAGGCCGTTTATACAATGTTCTTGGATAAAGCCAATGTCGAAGTTTTCTTCCCTAAGAAAAACTCTCAGATTAGCTGAAGCACACTTTGAGTGCTTCAGATTAATCTGGATGACCTTCAGCGCGTTTTTTAATTATTTTTATTTGCAGAGCTGGGGCCCGGCAACTCGCTGGGGATCTTGACTCCGCTTATAACATCGTCAACCTCGACGTTGTTATCAGCTTCGTCGGAGTCTGTTGCCCGACTCTGCAGAATTTTAATTTTGGCATTCCTTATACCAAAACTAAGTTTGTACTCGGCCTTTCGAGAGCCCCTAGACTCTCCTCGTTAATCCTCAGATGGTAAGAGGCGCTGGTCTTCTGCGGTTCTTCTGCCTTAACTAAAGCTCAATCGTGCAATCGTGGGGACAAGCGGATTTTGCCTCTGAAGACCGCAGATCAGGTCCTGTCCGCTTGGCCTTATGCTCATGAGCGGCAACCAAATGCGAGCCTTCGGTTGTCTAGGGATGTCCTTAGCTGGGATAAGCTTGAGCTTCAAGCCCTCCCAGTCATTGCTAACCTTAGCAATGCTTTCACTAAGGAAATCCCTAGAAAACCTGACCGCACACTTAATTACTCTATACCCCCTGAGCATCTCGCCAGAGTCAAAACTAGGGTAGGGGCCCTTACTGTTTAATATAATGTATAAAAACACCATCTCAGAGAGCTTGCCCTCGATAGACTTCCACACGTTCAGCAGACCTTTGCTGTTTGTGGACATCTCATCCACAACTGCTACGTGGAGGTCATCCCTGATAACATTACTAAGAGTACGCAGTTGCGCTGCTCCAGAAGATGGTGCTTTCCCTAACTTATCCGGTCGTCAAGCTTGTTTTTTTTCTGAGACGTGCAGATCTCTACCTGAGATCTGTTTCGCTTAACGACCTTTTCTCAGCTGGCCAGAAGATTGTTGTATTCATCAACAACCTCCTGGTACTTTATTTTATCTTGGGCGTCTCTCTCATGAATCACGCCGGTCTCTTCATTTTTGGCAATCTTGGCAAGAATGTGAAAGGCCGTTTGAAGCGGTTCCTGAAAAGAGCGTCTTCTGCTGGTTTTTTGTTCCTCGAGTTGCACTGCTACTCAAGGGTTTCGGTTTTGTATACGGTTTAGGAAGTATAGGAGTGCTATGAATAGCACTGCCTATACTTCCTGTGGTTTTAGGTTGCTCACAAGTGCTGGAACTACCAGCGCTAAATGAGCTCCGCTTTAAGGTCTCCTGGCTGAAGGCCAAGAGTTTATTCTCCAAGTCTGTGGATGGTTCTACATTTGTCATGCCTAGTTCGTCCATTTTAAAAAAGTTTTTGAATGTCGGTCCCACGAGTAGGTCGGAAAAAAGAGGTCAGCCCGGGCAGAGCCGATATTCAGGGGTAAGGCAAAAGATAAGACGGACCCTGTCAAGGCATCCAAATGAGCTCGTTAGCTACTAGTTTCCCCCCAGCCTTGCATTCTTCGGCACGGATTATGTAAGACGCTAACACCACCACTGAAATTAGGGACCCCGTATGTATGGTCAAATTGCATTTCTAATGCTTGATACTATTAAGGAGTAGGAAACTTCAGCAATTCAACCTGATCTTAGCTGATCTCCATCTTGACAACGTGCAAGACAACTGTGGTGATCATTACCGCCCGGCACCCACTGGGAGGGTTTGGAACGACGGTTTTTGCCAGGCTATGTAGTACATATAACAATGTTTTTTTAATGTAATAATATAATTTCTCTCAATCCAGCGACATTGATGTCATGCCTGTGTTTTGTATTATATTTACATTTTTTTAGTTATAAATGAAGAGTACATATTACACAGGATAATAATTAAATAATTTATGTTTTAAGTTAATTTATTTCATATTTAATTGTATCCAAAACTTTGCCCATAAATAAGTCTGGACTCTGAACTTTTCAGTAGAATATCATAGGTTTATTTTTTTAAATATCATTCAATAGGAACTCATTACAAACAAATATCACCAACCACGAAAAAACAAATTAATATTTTTAACCAAATTCCAAACTTAAAAAAATAACCTAAATAGATACAAAAATATAAATTATAATACAAAAGAAAGTATATTTATTTGTGTATATTGTGTACTATGAAAAAGTTACTAAATAAACTAAATTTTAAAATAAACAAATTAAAATGTTCCACACAAAAAATAACTAAATACTGCATTTGTGTTTTTTAAATTTTATATAAAACATTTTTGAAACACATATAGATATTATCACTAATTTCAACTTTATTTTTTATATTGACCACAGAAGTTTCAATATATAAAAGTTCAAATGAATCTGTCACCCTCGGCATTCAGTTTATTGTATGATTATAAAAGTTTTAAATTAAATTCCTAAACGATGAAACTTTCTTTTGTTGTCTGCACTCATCTAGAGTTATATAGAAATAACAATGAAATAGTTTTAAAGCTGCTATATAGACACCTGCGTGAAAATATACTCAATTTTAATTACAACAACAAAATTAGGATCTAGACCACGAAAAATAATTCATGAAATTTTATAATTGGAATCGATGCAAAATTTTACCACCAAAGTTCTCCAAAATCATCATGTAGGCTTTTTCTTTCTCCAAACGTGTTTTAAACAAATGAGGACAGTATTTGCAAAATCAATAATTCTGTTAATTTATTATTGATGGTGGCTTGAGGTTATCATTATTTTCTAGAGTAGCTGGAAACTTTCATTTCCATCACAACGCCCAAGCTTGAATAGATTATTGGAAATTGGTAAACAAATATTTAAATTTCCTAGACACAAAAAAGTTACTCTTTTAATCGGAATTGCTTACCAAAATTCAGAACATCATCCATTGTAAAAGTTGATTATTTTCAATTTCATATCTTTGGCTCATTCTTTCCAACCATCAACTTTATAAAACGAAACATACAATTTCCAGTCGTTATTTTGCTTTACCCACCTTTCAAACATAAATCTTCATTACAGTTATTAGTTTTTGAATTCGGAATTATAGTTTTCGAGGTCTCAGCTCATGGAAGAAACAAACAAACTAAAAACATTTTCGCTTTACGAAACTCGTTTCTATTTTCCCCTCAACGAATGGAACACAAGGTCCTTTAGTAAGATAACTTTAAGGACAAAGAAATGGATTAATTACTCTTTGTGGACCAAAACTTTCTAGAAGCAAACATAAATTGGTGAAGCATGCACTTAGTTTTAGTTTAATCTCACTACAGAATTGAAAACAAAAAAAGTAACCCTAAGGAATTCTACAGGTTCCGCTTGGATTTAAGGAGGAATTCTTGGTGAAAGCATTTTCCTACCATTTATAAATATGTTTGCATTTAGAAAGAGGCAGCTGAGACTGAGGTTAATAGCATAGAGATTATGGTTAAAAGGGGTTTTGAAACATCTGTGGAAGTTTAAGTGTTACTTAAATGAAATATGACTTCTCCAGCAATAAAAACAAGAAACTTGACTTAAAATAAATCAGAAAAATCATAGTAAAATATCATTCACGAAACAGTTTGGGGTTTCAACATGTTTTTTATTTGGAACCTTTTTAAAAAAAACAATTATGCTATTAAAATGATTTATTCACCTGTGAATTATTTATTTTAATACCTTTTTTAAAAGATATACAAATAAAAACCATCAGGACATCTAGGGTAATAAAAAGCTTTTGGGTTTTCCGATTCTGCAAACAACCATAAGGGTTTTCTCCATTTCAATATGGACATTTCAAAAAGTTTTAATGAAATGCTGCTAAAATTTGCCAAAATGTTTTGACAGCTGAAATTTGATGAACACTGATTGACGAAATTATTATTTTTATCTGCAGCACCAATGAATTATCAAAATGTCCTGCATTTGGATATCGACAGTAAAGTTTTCTATTATCAATACTGTGCGTGGGACTGTTGTAAAAATTGACCAACACTTACAACAGATGGACGAAACAATAAAACGAACGATGAAACGGACAATACCAAAGTACAAAGAATGGGACCAAATGGACGCATACAGAAACGCGACTATTGACGCACTACGAAGGCACAAGAGTGGCTTACTGAGAAGACTCAAGAACTTGTACAGATGACTTACAGATCCACACGACTTGGAGGTTAGGACACTGAAGTCGTCAATAAAAAATGAAAATCTGTTGAATAAGGAGAACTACAGGCTATCAATTAACAAGTACTGGGACCGCAAGATCCGGTCAGTCAATTCGAGTGACCCTAGTATGTTCCCCAAAATCAACAAGATATTCAGGAAGAAGAACGACAATGACCTTCCGTGTCTTAAACTCCAAAGAACTGAAGAGAACAGAGATGTACTCAGGACAGCGCAAATAGATCCAGAGGAAGCCATCTTTGACGATGACTTTTACATAAATGAAGATCCGAGGGAAAAAGTGGAGGCGGTGGGAGCTGTGTACAAGGTGAATGTTAGCATTCGCCCTAACCACGACCTGGAAAACAGAGCCCTACTTAATCACTTTTACCTCCGTAATGATATCACACATTGGCGATCTGAGAATCGCGGTTTCATGCGGTTCAATAACGATTCCTTGGCAAATGCCATAATCGCCGAGCAAACGGGTCCAAGTCCCTTCTTAGTGACGAAAGTTGAGCTTCAGCTCATCTTCAACTCAATAAAAAACAAAAAGTCAGCAGGTGTCGATGATATATCCAACATTGCACGATGGAAGCAATTGACATTTACACCACACTCAGTCGTTTGGAAGACCGCTGTGGTCTTTCTCTCCCGAAAAAGGGAAAGGACAACTCCAACCCGTTAAATCTTCGGTCGATATGTCTTCTTCCGAGCATCAGCAAAGTTTTCGAAAAAAATCATTAATAAGGCTGCGTCTAAACTCGTTTCTGATATCCAATGGAATAAATCAAAACAACAATGCACAGGTGCTGTTCTGGTTGATTTGGAAAAGGCCTTTGACACCGTATGGTTAGAGGGCCTTTACCTAAAACTGAGCAGACTTGGCATGAGCAAGCCATTGTTGTATATGTATATGCTTTATGATATGCTTAACGGTAGAAAGTTTGTTGTCCAAAGTGGCAATGTAACTTCTACCACAACATTCTCATTAAAAATGGTCTTCAACAGGGAGCGGTGAATTCGCCGATTCTATTCAGCATTTACACCAGCGATCTGATAGGTAGTCCTACAAAGGCAATTGCGTACGCCGACGATCTAATTGCGTACAGAACAGCCCGAAAGGTTGAGGTTATTAGAATTCTCTTGCAGTGTGATTTCGACAAGATTCAGCGATATTGCGACGACTGGAAACTGAAAATAAATGTCCAAGTCGGAGACAATTCTGTTCCGGACTCCGTTGGCTAGGGCCACGAGCGATACGTGTAAGAATTGGCGCAAGATGGTCATCGTTGATCTTCACGGGCAGCCATTGGCGAGCAAAAGTGTAGTGAAGTACCTCGTTATCTGGTTAGATCACTATTTATATTTCGACAGGCATATAAATGCTGCTCTGACCAGGGCCAGAGGAGCTTTCGCTTTGACGAAACGGCTATTTTTTAGCAGTGGACCCGCCAATGATCATTTATGGTTGTCCTGTGTGGTTCAACGTTGCCCCTTCCCAGATGAAGAAGTTTCGGGTGTTCGAGCGGCAGTGTTTACGACGCTGTACCGGCTTATATCCAGCAGCCGAACCTTCTTATGTGCATTATTTTTCCAACGAGGTCCTTTACAACAGGGCTTGAATCAACAGAATTGACAATTTCGTGATAAAACTCATTCGAGGTTACATTGCAAGAGCTATGTCTTCGAACAACAGTTCAATTTTCGGGGTGTTCTATCCAAACGACGAGTATTTTGAAAGTGCACGCTTGAGCGGCTTCATTTCACCAGAGGCATTCCTCTTTTTAGAGAAATGCGGTTTGACACAGGATAGATTAGCAGTTCCGTTAATCTACCACGTCAGACCGTGGATAGGCGACTCCCATACAATCGGAATGTCATGGCACAAGGCGGAGCAGAGCTCCTTCAGTTTAGTAGGGCTGTGTCCGAACGGGACCGGACTGATAGGGTGAAGCAGGAGAACCAGTTTTGGAGGCTTCAATCGGCGTTTGATATTGGGTAGTTGGGATGTGGTTTTAAGCCTTGGCCGGCTTACATACTTTCTTTTATAGTTTTAGGGTTTAGTTTAAAGTAGAATAGTGACACAAACAAAAAAAATAATAAAAAAAAGACAACAAAATATGAAAAACAAAAATGTTAGATAGTTAGATTTGCTGCTGTGGTTTTTCTAGTTTTAAGTAGTTTATAGGTAGAATAGGTAGTTTAAGTAAGCTTTAAATTTTGTATGTCACGGGTACTGCCTCTTGCGAGAAATTCACAACTTCTCCAAGAGTAATTCTCGTCATGAAAAGTGCTTTCCCAAATTTAGGCGTTCGGATTCGGCTTAAAACTGTAGGTCCCTTCCATTCCTGACAACAGTACTCGCACACAGGAATGAATGGGAGTTGTCAGTCACTAGGCCCTAGCTCTCAAACGGACTGTTGCGCCAACCAATAATAATAATAATGATAATTATTGTTAATACTAAAGGAATTATAAAACCATGTTTTTCAACCTAAGTTAAAATTGTAAATATCGCTTACATTGTGTGATGATTTTACAAAATAGAAAACTATGTCTTCCAAATACAGTATTAATTCTAGTATCGTACTTACTTACTTAAGCTGTAGGACTGTAGGGACGTCCGCAATGGATCTGGGACCCATCCAAAATGCGTCTCCATTCACGTTGGTCCTTAGCTAGCTTTTTTCAGTTTCACACACTAAGTTGTCTGAGGACCTCTTACACCTGCGTGCGCCACCAGAGTCGCATCCTTTCTCTTCTGCGCCGTCTCTTGGGAATGGGTTTGAAAACTTTCTGGGGTGGAGTGTTGATATTGCCATCTATTTCTTTGGACTTTTATTCATTTGACTAGATCCGTATCGTTGTACAGTTCATGGTTATATCGTCTTCTCCACTCCTCATCTATGCAGATGGGACTCAAAATAAACTGAAGAATTTTAATCTCGATGCATACTAAGACGTTGTCATCTTTTTTGACAAGGTACAAACCTTATTGCCATAAATGAGAACCGGGATAATGAGTGTCTTATAGATGGTGACTTTAGATTGTAGATGCTAAGTCCAAAGACGCAGTGATTTGCAAAAATTATTCTTCGTTTGATTTCAGCACTGGTGTCGTTGTCTGAGTTTGTAGCGGTGCCTAGGTAGACAAAGTCAAGAATTTCCTTAAAGTTATAGCAGCTCATGATGACGTTTTGTCCAAGACGTCGTTGTTCAATGTCTTTTTGGCTATCTGAGTAATTGGAAATATCTTTGAAAAATCGTGTCCTAAAGGTGATGGTTGAGCTTTGCTCAATTCGTTCCAGAACGATAATGAAGAAGTCGCATAACAGTGCATAGCCTTGTGTAAAACCTCTTTTGATATCATATGCATTGGTGTGATCTTTTATGACCATGATAAAGAAGTTTGCATTCTCCACCGTCATTCTGCACAAACGGATAAGTTTAACAGGGGTTTAAGTTAAGTTTAACAGGGTGTTGTTACACATTGCTTTGTTCTTTTTCTTTCCTATAAATGCTGTCAAAAGCGGCTTTGAAATCTATGAAAAGATGGTGGGTATGAATTTGAAATTCCTGGATTTTTTCCAAGATCTATCTTAATGTGAATATTTCGAAGTTGGATTTGAATTCAAGCTATTAAACTTACTTACTTACTTAAGATGGCGCTTCAGCCCTGTGTGAACTAGGTCCTCACCCAACAAACTCCTTCATCTAGCTCGGTCCTTAGCTAGATGTCTCCTAATTCGAGCTCTAAGTTGGGTGTGGATTCGAAGCTATTAAAAAAAATGCAATTATATTACCAGGATCAAAACCTTTTCGAGACTGTAGTCAAACTATGAACATATTACTTTTGATGCACATTTTAAAAAACTGTTTTTTAATTTTTAAATAATTGTATGGTAAGACTCGTTTCCATTCTTTAAGGACACATATTTTTTGTATAGTCTTGTCTTACATTTCATAAAATTATTAGTTTTATTCTTTAGAATGTTTTGTTGGACTTATTCATTCAACAAACTAAATAATTTTTGTAATACAAAAATTACTTCTTCTTACTTATCCATAATTAAAATTACCTACTCATCTCAAATCATGACCTTTGAAGTTAAAATATTATTAAAATAACTTCAAATAATTAAATAAGCTTTAATAAGTTCAAAGAAAGCAAACAGGAAAACATAGCAACAATGTTGACAAGAATAATTTATTAATAAATATGAATTAAGTCAATTTAAAAAGAAACAGCGAAGTATAAAAGCTTTCAATAATCTTTAATTTCTTAACAACAAATAAAAATACGAATTGAAACATTTCAATTATAAATTATTCTGAATTTCCCGTTGACTTTTCAATTTATTAATTCTTTTTTATTTTATTTTTCAGTTCTTGGATTATGGACAGTAATGCCAAAGGTACGATGGTAAGCATTCGTGTTAAATTTAAATGAGTAAAAGAAATTTTCAATTATGTCCATGAATGCATAATACATTAAGTTTTTTTTCCAAATAACACAATTCATTCTAAAAGGTCTTCACAAAGTAATTTTATTAATTGAAAAAAAAAAATCGAAGGTATCCGCATTTAATTCGTGAAATCATTACAATTGACACAGAATTTCACAATCCCTAAAAATCTCCCATTAAATTTCAATAAAGTAGATTTTGAAGAAAGCCAACAGAGGAGCGGGTCTGGAAATGTTTCACTCTTTAATATAAGTGATAAGAAAAACATAATCTGGAATTAAAAAGAAAGTATATTCTTAGAAATAAGAAAGTGAAATAAAAAATAAGGGCTCAAAAGTATAGTGGATTAAATGAGCTTAACAAAAGTTCGTATTACCTTTATTTTGACCATAATATTCAAATTGAAATATTGAAATCACAAAGTGGTTTTTTCTTTGTTAATACCTTATGACACTTTGACAATACTCTTTGAAGAAGGGTGGCTTAAGAGCTTAGGATAACCTAAGCTAAAATAAAAAATGGTCTTAATTTTTTTTTCGATTTCATCAAGGAATTTAAAAATGGCTCATTCCAAAAATATTTAAAAATTTGTATTGGTTAGGCGCCCTATGTATAGTTTTGTAAACGGTTTTTAGATGGTTTTGAGATTTTTGAGTACACCTAGAGAACTTCCAAAATAAAATTTTCTTGACAGACAGGCAACATTTATTGCAAAATTTGCAAAATGCGACACTCTAAAAACGTCTCTTTCATGAGGAGTAAAACTGTTTTCAGAAGTTTTCTGATATATAGACAAATTTTAACTTGAATATCAAGCCACTAAAAAAAAATTCAATTAATTAAAAAAAAACGAATAAATTAGGGAATGAATCGGTCCGATTTTTTCGTATTGTTTCAAGGTCCCTAGAGTCGAAATAAAAAATTTTGTGAACGTACATTCGCGACGTAACCATAGTTCAAGACCCAGTAGAAATATCGAAATTTTTCCACCTCTATATCGACCCGACGGACTGACTATAATTACAATTATCTTTAAACAATATTGGACTTTCGAATCTAATATTTATGATGATCGAAATTCCTCTTTTTAATAATTTTAGATTACACAAAATCAAAATTGCACACCGCCGATGTGCCGCGAAAGTTATTATGAGCTGAGCTGAAAATTTAGTCTTCAAATCAACTTACGAAATAAAAGAAAGGTTTTATTTTCCAGATGGGAAATTTAAGTTATGTTTTATTGCCTGGAAAACCTTGGCCGAAGCCGGGATTAAAAACCAGGATCTTTTATAAAAGAAAAAAAATACAAATTGAGCTATTGAGATAGACAGAAGGTCAATTCTCGATAAATGTTTTTCAAAAAAAAGAAAATGATGGATATAATGATAAAAACCGATAAAAAAAAACACCCAAAAAAAATTATTTCAACTAGAAAAAAATCAAAAGCGCTAAACGCGTCCCGCAATGCCGGGAAATTAATATTTTGACTCGAAGGTCAAAAGGACGAATCATAGGAAAAAATTTAGTAACGCCAAAAAGCAATATTCACAGCAGAATACAATAATCTTCAACTCAATACGAAACTTAAGGAAAAAAAACTTGATACATAAATTACGTCTTTTTAAAAGAAAAAATCCTTCACACAATTTTCGTTAATCTTCTAATCGCTTTGGGCGCAATCCAAATCATTATGGCGAGCTTGACCCTTCCGGCTACTTGCCCTCAGGCAATCCTCGCGGATCTTTTGCGTGGTGATTGATCTGTCTCGGTCCCGCAACTTCCTGCAACCATAAGATTGGGGTGTGCCACCAGGTATCTTTCATCGCACGCGATCTCTTTAAAGAAGTGATGCGATCACCCAGTAGTTCAGTGAGTGATTTTAGCTCTTCACTTTCGAATCTATATCAGCCAAGACTTTCTGAAAAATCGTGTGGAATGTCGTGTTGAAGGTAGTTAGTAGCCAAGCCTATAATTAAAGTGAAAGTTATTAAAATATTCTTGGAGTGATTTTTCTATCGTTAATACTTTATGATGGGCCCTCGGCCATACTAAGTTAAAATGGTGTGACTTTTCTACACACATTGTTGGCCATGGGTGTCGTCTTCATGACTTGACGATATTGTTCAACCAATATGTGGGCCAACCGTCGCACAGTTCGTTTGTGTGGAATCCTTTCGCACACTATGGTAAGACCTGTTGAATTTGCCTTCCCAAAATGCCAAAATAGCAGGTCACTGGCTGATGGCCAACGTTTCTAGTAAACTCTTCCAGAATTTTGAGGCCGCAGTAAGAATTGTGAAGGGTGATTAGCAAAAAGGGGGATGAAACTTGTTGTGGTAAAATCTACCGCAACAATATCAAAAAAACATTTGTCACCTCGAATATTTTACGAACAAAAAATGATTTTATGTCCAAAATGATTTTGTGCAACGAAGAATAACAAAATTTTACTAAGAGATCGTAAAATTAATTTTCGGATTAAATATCTTTTCAAAAATTTCAGATATTGGATTTAAATTAATTTGATTTTATAAAAATATTGTTTTCAACAAACGGTCAAATTAAAAAAAAAAAAACGTATTGACAATTTTTTTACAAAAAATAAAAACCTAAAAAAACTTGGTAATTTATTTTACTTTTGACTCAAATATCCTTTCAAAAATTAAAAATATTGACGTCAAACTAATTTTATCGCACTGAATATATTGTTTTCAACATTCAGTAAATTTTTAATAAAAATCAAACAGTCAGTTTTTTCATTAAAAAATAAAATCTACAAAAAATAGAACGCAAATTTATTATAAAAATTGTTGATCTGTTCTCAATATTTCGTAAACAATAAAATATATTGACTTCAAATTAATATCAATCAAGAACTGACCGTGATAAAATTTGTCCGATAATTATTCCAACAATAAAACAAAACTTCAAATTCTTCCTTTGATTTGTCAAAGAAAGAAGATTTATGAGAGAAAGTCTCTGTGAATAAGACAGTAATGTTTGAATGCCATGAAACCACGGAAGGGATCGTAGACAAAAACGCAAACATCTTTTCTGAATAGCTTCGAGTCTTGTGACCATACTGTACAAGCATATTCTAGGACTGGTCTCACAAATGAAACAAAAACTAATTTTTAAACAAAAGGATCACGGAAATCACGGCCAAATCTCTTAATAAATCCCTGAACTCTATTTGCTTTTTTAACTATGAAGTTAATATGTTCATTGAATGTTAGTTTAGGATTTAAGACAACACCTAAGTCAGAAAATACATATACTCTACTTAAAGGACAAGAATATAACATGTAACTAAAAATGATTGGAACTTTTTTGCGTGTAAAACTCATGGTTTTACATTTGTCAACATTTGAAACAAGACGATTATTACTGCACCATTCCCTGAATAATATTAAGCCTTCTTGCAAGAGAAGACAGTCAGATGTAGAGTTAATTTTTTTTAATTTTAATGTCATCAGCATATATTTGGACAGACGATTTTTTTATGATCACAACCAAGTCAATTATAAATTAAACAAATAGAATAGGACCAAGGTGACTACCCTGGGGGACACCAGAATTCACAACAAATGAACACTTGAAAACTCATTACAAAATTTAACACTATAACGTCTATCTTGCAACTATGAGGAGATCCAGTTTAAGAAACTGTCGTTAAAACCTTGCTGTGATAGTTTTAATAGTAATGTCTTATGACACAATTTATCTAAGGCCTTGCTGAAATCAGTAAAGATACAATCTACTTGTTCACGTTATTCAAAAACATCTACACAAAGGGACGTAAAGCTAAACAGATTAGTAACAGTTGAACGCTTTTAACAAAACCATGCTGGTTATCACAGATAATTGAACTACAGTGAAAAGAAAGGACGCTAGTTTATGTATCACATATAGTTTAGCAATAGGTCGTTAGTTTAATATTTCTTCCAGACAAAAGGAAACAGCGACTTACTTAAGGACGTGTTGAAAAGACGGGTGTGCTAAATACGCAGCACATATCTTTAAAATGGATGATGGTATACCGTCGGGATCAGGACTAAAACATTCGTCAAGTTGTAGGATACTATTAAGGACAGTATCTTCACTGATAAAGAAATTGATAGAATTTAAGTGGGGAAAGTTTACAACATCGGTAGATGTGTTAGGAAAACTATTATTATTGTAATCTACAAAAGCATCTTTGAGGTAGTTTGCAAACATGTTCGAAATTATTCTCGGCTCATTACTATTTGAAGTCATATCAGTCATTAAGTTAGGGTACCGACATGATTTCTTCTTTCGATTAACTAATTTCCAAAAACTATCAGGATTAATTTTAATGTTTAATTCAATTTGCCGAATGTAGTCATCATATAGGATGTTAGAGTTGTCAGTGAAAAGTTGTTTTATTATAATGAACGTCCTATAATCATCATCAGTTCTTGTTTGATTGTACTTTATCCAAGCCTTGTTAATTTTGTTTTTTAAGTTTTTAACGTGAGAATCAAACCATGGTGGAACACTCAAGTAATTTCGAGTCTTTTTAAATGGAATTGTTTTGTAGAAACAGTCAAATAGGGTTACATAAAAAATGTTACACATATTGTCAATATTTAAGTTACAAAATAAGTGATCCCAATTGATCGTACATAATAAGCTAAAAGGGTTTCAAAATTACACCTACTAAAGTTGAATTCTAGTTTGTTTTTATTAGATAGCATGTGAGGTTAAGCCATGTTTAAATTAAGTGCTATGTCTAATGGAGGATGATAGCGATCTTCGTCCACAATTTTGACAGCAGAAGAAATCACAGCTGCTTCAGAGCATATGATTTCGGAGAAAAATAGCCGATCGAGTGCTTTTCCAAAACGGTTCTTCGCACCATTTAATTGGCTTAAGCCACAAGACATATCATCTTTTAATAAAAACTCGTTTGAAGATGACAGGTTTATTGGAACGTAGAAGTTATCGTCGTCAATTTGAATCCAATTGATATTGGGTAAATTAAAATTACCAACAACCAGTACATCGTCTTTAGGCTCCAAAAGGATATAAATACTTTCTATACATTTGTTTAGTTTTTCATAAAACTCGTTCTGGGAGCTTGGAGATATATATGCTGATACAATAAATAAATGTCCTATTTCCATTTTTATTTTGAAGCATAGTATTTCGATGTCTGTCGATCGAAAGTCGTCAATCAGGTAACTAGTGAGATTATTGTTAATAGCAACAAGAACTCCGCCACCAACAGCGTTTGAATCGTCTGAGTTATGACTATCACGTCTAAATACTTGATAAGAGGAGTTAAAACGCTCCGAGTCCGAGATAGAGTTGTTGAGCCATGTTTCCGTCAATATTATGACATCGTGAGGAAGATTGTTAATGTTTTTGTGAACAACGTTTTTCTTTGTTCGAAGTCCATTTACGTTTTGGTAGTAGATTAATACCTTTTTAAGCTGGCTTAGCGTGGTCCGATACTGACGAAAAGGGTTGTTCGACTTATTCATAAATTCATGAACTATTATTCCTTTAGGCTAAAACGATGGTGAATTTAAAACATGGAAAATTGAATCAGGTGCACTTTTTTTAAATGACGAATACTTAGTATGGTTACGATATAAAATTTTCTCAACATTTAACGTAAATGGGGAACCCAGCTTTTCGAACAAGTGATTTTTTATGTCAAGTGCATTTGTAGACGGTGCAAGTTTAGAAAGAAACAATATTTTTTGTCCATCAAGAGCCTTTAGTCTGGATACAATTGGAGATGTTAGTGAGGTAGTTTCGTTGGTGAGTTTTGACAAAAATATGTTTTTCGACAAAGAAGAAGTCGAAGAATCCACATTCAGTTGGGTCGTTCAATTAGATAGTGAAGGATTAACAACTGATATCATGATGGTAGTGTTAAAGAAGAAATAGAGAACGAAGTAGGTACATGGTTGCTAGTGTTAAAATTGGCTACTGGTTGCAACTTTCATTGGTAAATGACATATGTCTTTTTACCTTTTTTAACAAAACAGGAAAACTACAAACCTTTCAAGCAAGAGAACTTGACAGACTTGATGGCAAGTTATCAGTGTGGGTCGCATTCCAGCCTCATTTAGTATTTGACAACTTTTCAAAACAAACTTTTCAATCTCTTTGCATAAATTGCTGAAAAGCTTTTCAAAACTCTAAATATAATGTCAAAAGTTTATTGTTGGTGCAAAAGAAAGATCTTGCAAAGTAACAACACCTTAAGTTTTCAGAAAAGACTTTGCACTTTTCTAATTTGAGCATATAGAATTTTTGTTTTTGCAAGAAGTAAAACGTTTCAATTTAATAATTTCATATTTGCAATTTTGAATTTGGTAAAATGTAATTTGCAAATTAAAAGTCCAAAAATGCAAAGGGAAAATCGTTTTTTTTTCGAAAATTGAAGCTAAATTCAAAAAGAACTAAAAGAAAGTGGTTGTTTGTAGACTATGGCCTAAATGTGTGTAGATCTTAGCGTACCACAGATGGCAAAAACAAATATTGGAACTTTTTATTCAATTATAACAACTAAGTCGGGTCAGACAAAAAACAAAGAAGTAATTTCATTAAGTTTTACAATGTATCCATGTCCAGAGAATTCAAATGTCGATTTTATGCGTATCAATGTTGAGAAATGAGAAGTAATATTCGAGCTTTCTTACTTTTTTTTTTATAAAGGCAGCCGTTCTACAATTGATACGGAGGTACTCGAAAAAATTTTAAAATTACAGAAGAATAGAAAACAATCATTTTTGTCGCGATAGTGTGCAAACAATCATGAAATCATGGGTTGCTTAAATGAGGCATCTAATAGACCGAATTGTTCATGCTTAAAAAACTCATTGTCTATGACACCAACACGATACAAAATACAGCGTTTTTACATACAAATGTTGTCGACAGAGTTTTAAATTTTAAAAATTAAAAAAAATTGAAGAAATAATTACTCATCATACTTTACGAACATGCCTTCGAGGTACTTAATAGCTATCAACTGTACCAACGTTTATATTCCAGAATCAAGCAAACGACAAAATTTCATCAGCTGTTGGATCATACTTCTACGTTTATTTACAGCAAAAAGTTTTTAATTGTAATACTTGTAAAATCATACTTTACTATGGATATCTTTTCCAAAAAAACTAGCTACATATATTTCAATGCTTTATTAATTAAAAGCTTGTCCCGTTTTTAATTTGGAAGTATCATTTAAATGGATGGTTTAAATGTTTTATCCAATAATTTAAGCCTCAAAGAACTCATATTATACTTCTACAAATAGTAATAAGAAAATGTCAAGTTTTGTAATACAGAATAGTATTTAAAAATGATGGTGCAATATCTTACCCAACCTCTTGTTAAGTTTACACTTTTCTTAGAACTTAGCAATTTGCTAGCTATTTAAAATTTTAATCTTCTGCTTACCATTATTTTCTTCGTTGAAAAATACTCCGTTTGTAAATGTAAATCAGATAAACCAACATTTTTGAATCGTTCTATTAGTCTGAAATATTATAAGCTTCAAGTCATAGAAATTTATAAAATTCCAAACAAAATTAAACAATCCATCTTCAACTTATCAGTTTGGTAACTTTCTAAAACAGCTTTAACATTTTGTTTTCTAAATAACCTTTTCCTCATAGTGAAACGGGTTAAGGTAATATTTAATTGAAAACTAAAACTTTATCTAAATAAAAATGTGATGACGCAGTTTTCCGAAAATAGTCCTTGGTTTCTTTAAAGGGGTCGTTTTTGTTATCCGCGATACGGGTCCCTGATTTTATCTTGATAATGGTGCTAAAAAATAGCGCTAAGGTTTTCTCTTTGCTATTTTCAGAACTTACTAAAAAAAGGAATCATTGTATGTATATTAAAATAAGCATCCAATTCTTTATCAATTGAAAAAGTTACTCAACCTAAATAACTGCTGACGTAGTTTAACATCAGATAAATTGAGAGAAACAATGGTCTATGTTTTTTTTTTGTTTTGTTTTTAAAGAAAATAAAGACAAATATTTAAGGGTTACAAAAACCATCGATTCAGTAGAGTTCTCTTCTTAGTCTTTTGTAGGAACAATAGCCAATTATAATCCCAGAAGTCATGATTCTAATTTAGAATTTTATTAAGGTAAAGAAGACTTAGATTTTAATAACCTTAAAAATGACTTTTATCCTTTTTTCATCATTATTTGCATGCTTCAATTTAGTAATAATAATAATTATTACTTATCTATATAAAGCGCGAAAACAGACACTTACCTTAAGGTGATATAAGCATGAATAAACTGACAAAACCCTTTTGTTTTTCCACCAAAATTCTAAAATGGAAAAAGGATTTTATTACATTTTTTTCTGTGTGAATAAACTTTGTAGATAATTTAAGGAGCTTAAAGGATTAAATTTTATATACGTTCTGAGAATGGAATTTAAATATACCTACCTAACCTAGATACCTTCTTTTTTTTGTATTTGAAATCCGAATAGCAAAGAACAAACCTTAGCACCATTCTCTCTGGCACCATTATCATCGAGATAAAATCAGGAAAAGTTAATTCAAAATTTGCCAAACTCTTATAAAATAGTTTGCATTGTGTGTTCGGTGATTGTGTTCTTGTTCATTTCCATACTTAATTCTCAATCTGTGTTATCAACTTGATAAAGAATTTTTATTGTGACTTGAATGAGTGAACACAATTATCCACAAGGTGATTCTATAAAATAGTGGTATACTATACTGTAGACTTCGCAAACTTTTGTCTTTTCAAATAATAAGATATTTTGAAAGCGAATAAAGGGTCACTCCTTTGGTAACGATCTGTTGGATTTCATCCAACATCAAACTCATGTTTCCAAACGGTCCAACTTATATCCCTGCCAGTAGTAGAGTTTCAACATCTACGATAAATTTTTTATTTCAAATATTCCGCATTGCTTTACGACCCCTATTATACTTACATATTTAAATGCAAAATTTCGTCTATGTTGATTATTTTGAAAAAAAAAGTATGTAAGATTGTATTAATGTACCTGTCCCTAGGAAAACAATTAATAAACGAACTGTTATTCTTCCTTGTATAATTTTGAATCTTATTAAAACATGAAATATGTTTAGTTTAGACGAAATTTTGAAGGTTACCGACAGCAACACGATTTTCAACAAATGAACCATCTCGACAAACTAATAACAGAATCGATATCAAAATTCAGGAACATAGAATGTACAAAAAACATCTAATACCTAAGTTCTAAACCGTTTTTGAACATACATAAAATAATTAAAAACGAAAAATACTCAAATACCACCTCTTGAACCATCAGGGACAGTTCATACTTCTAACGCAGACAAAGCAAATACACTTTAGCAAATACTAGCAATCATGACACCATCTTTAACCTCTACAACGATCCTGTTTTAACAAACCTTGTAGATATGTCTGTCATGGAATTTAGAAGAACTTCAATAATCTTATCTGCAGGGGAATTCATTTATGTTGAAGACATTGAATATTTTTTAATCTTAAATTTAAAAATTCTCCTGTAATGGATGGTATTCAAAATAAATTCCTTAAAGAACATCCAATGGGTGAATTTGTTTATTTAGTTTCTTTAATAAATGCCTGTTTTAAAATTCAATATTTTCTACTAAAGTAAAAGACGACAAAAGTTTTAAGAATATTGAAATCTGGAAAACCCCGAAGTGATCCACTAAGTTATATAGGCCAATAAGGCTATTGAGTAGTATTATTTAGAATTTTTAAAAATTAATTCTCTGCAAATTAGAATTGTTTTTGAATGAAAATAATATCTTACCAAATTGGGTTTCCGGAGAGAGCATAACTCGTCACATCAGGTTTAAGGAATCTGTATACACGTAAAAGAAAACTTTAGAGAAAAAAATCAATAGGATTAGTTTTGCTAGATGTTGAAAAAGTTTTTGACACTGTTAGGCACAATGCTCTCATTCATAAACTCATTATAAATAAATGTCCAATTTTCTTAATAAAACTTATACAAAGTTTCTTAAGTGATAGAAAATTTATGGCTGCATTAAATTAAACAAATTCAGTCTAGGCAACTATTCCTGCTGGCGTTCCTCAAGGATCAGGGTTATCTACTCTACTTTGTTCAATATTTGTATCTCTGATTTTCCAGTTTTGCAAAATTGTGAATTTGGGATGTATGCAGATGTAATTGCGCTATTCTCATTCAATAAACATCCTTATAATATAATAAACAATATTCAAATTGATTTAGAAATTGTATTTGAGTATTACAAACACTGGAAAATTAAAATGAATGCTGCAAAAATCCAAGCTATTGTTTTTAATATTAACTTTAAGAAGTGTGATATACCGTGGGTCATCTCTGTCAAGTATTTAGGTATTCACTTAGATAAGAAGTTGAGCTTAAAGGAAAACACACACACATGACAGCAAATAAAATAAATGTCGGTACCAAAATGTTCTATCCCTTTATTAACTGAAGGTCATTGCTAAGCAAAACACAATAAACTTATTATTTTTAAATTAATTTTTTAAGCAATACTGTTATATGGATCGCCGGTAATGGGGTGATTGTGCTATAATGCATTGCTGATAACTTCCCATCCCGTCTGTCGAATTGTCTTGCTTAAAGGGTTTCTAGGTTTTCATGTTTTGTTAAAAAGGTGATGAAATAGTTTAAATTCAAAATCTATTTTTTGTTAGCAAGATCTTTAGTCGAAAATCAACTTTTTCCAATTTTAGTAGCATTTCCTAAAAGATTTTATAAGGTGTTTTTTTAGCTATTATCTTTTTGGCCATGCCAGTTTAAACAGCTGACGCACGTTTCGTGTTTTTTTTTCACTGACAAACCAGACAAAATGGAATCATTCCGGTCGAACTACAAAAATGCTCAGTCATGATCATTCCACCATTGCAAATCATTCTGACCAGTTGTTTAAGGTTGAGGTATATTCACAAAGCCTGGAGAATGGCAAAAGTAGTCTTCATTCCTAAAGCAGGAAACCCTACCACGTTAACCCTAAAGATCTACGACCAATCAGCCTATAATCCTCCCTTCTTAAAACCTTGGAAAGATTGATTAAAATTTACATCAGACATAACTTAAAACCATGTCTCATTTCCACAGCTCAACATGCTTACTCAGTAGAATCAGCACTTCATTCGCGTATTACGTACGTGTTATTGAATATTAACTCGAGTAGCGTTCCTAGATATCCAAGGAGCTTTCAACAACGTCAGTTACCAGGCGATCACAACAGAAGTGGATAAGCTGAAATTAGAGAAATCACTCATAGATCTTATAAGTCTCATGCTCAAAAGCAGGACAATAACTTTTAGTATGAGAAGTTTTACTACCACCCCCAAGGTGGGGTTCTTTCGCCCCTTTTATGGAACATGGTAGTAAAGAGTAAACGACCTACTAACATCATTGGAAGCAGAGTGTTTCACGATGATTGCCTATGCTGACGACGTTGCAATGTTTGTTTCTAGGAAACACCCCAAGTTCTTTCGGAACTCCTACAAAATGCTTTAAATAGGCTAACAAAATGGGCTTAGCAATGTGGCTTGGACGTCAATCCACATAAAACAGAACTAATACTCTTTTCGAGAATGTATACAATTCCTCAGATTAGCCCACCCAAGATTAAAGGAATACCATTAAGCTTTTCCGACCAAGCTAAATATGTAGGCCTCATTTTAGACCAAAAACTAAATTGGAAGGCAAATATTGATGAAAGAGTAAAAAAGGCTCTTGTAGCTCTTTTTATACTTATAAAAAGGCCATAGGATCAAAATGGGGCTTCTCCCCAAAAATAACCCACATGGAGTTGTCGTATGGTGGACCGCACTGGAAAAGATGGTAAATCTAAATAATCTTTTAAACCTAACACGTCTTGAAATCTTCTTCAAAATGGTGGCAGTCAACTCATGTGTGAAGCTTAGAGCCACCTCTCAATGGAACAGTAACAATACTGGACATACTACTATTCTAGACAATTTCAGATCTATCCCAGATCACATAGTTTATATCACCCCAAAAATGGTATTCGATAAAAGCTTCCATGTGTCCATCCCTTCAAGATTCTCCTGGGAAGAAGAGAGACCCCTGGAAGACGATGCGGTACATTTCTATACAGACTGTTCAAAGACCGATTATGGAGTTGAAAGTGGTATCTATTCGGAACAACTGAATCTCAGTCTTCTGCCTAATGTTAGACAAAAAGATAACATAGAAACACCACATGCTACATGAAAATATCTTCTCACGCAATATGCTCTAGAATCAACAAATGCTAGATGGTCACAGAGTACCACCTGCCTAGCAACCAAGCAAATATGGCCAAGCATAGACTTAAAACGGTCCAAAGGCTTGATATCCCTGAGCAGACAAATTATAAGCTCTACAATTGGAGTAATAACAGGACACTGTCTCATAGGAAGACATGCTCTGAGGCTAGGGGTCTACACAAATGACTTCTGGAGAAGCTGCATGGACGAGGAGGAAGAGGAAACAGTCCAACACCTTCTATGTACATGTCCAGCACTCTCCATTAGAAGGAATAACTTTCTCGGTAATCCTTTCTTCGATAAGCCAGTGAACTGGCAACGATTGACAGAAAACGTCTCTCTAACTTCATTAAAAGTACGAAATCGTTTGTTTAAGTTTATTACTCTCCCATGAGTAACCTCATTAGTGGTATCAAAATGGACCCTTGAGGTCAAGGTTAGTCAATGACATCTGGACAGCCACTCCAACCTAACCTTCAGTTACAAACATCTTCAGTTTGGTCTATAGTTTAACCATGAAACTTCTTACAATGGAACAACGCTTTCAAATTTTTGAATTTTATTATCAAAATACGTGCTCTGTTAAGAAAGTTAATCGCGCTCTTCTTTCATTTTATGGTCAGCGACGAAGCTCATTTTTGGCTCAATGGGTACGTAAATAAGCAGGATTTCCGATTTTTGAGTGAATATCAGACAGAAGCATTGCAAGAGCTACCAATGCATCCAAAAAACTAAGCTGATGGACCATTTAAGGCGCAGTCACGTTCGACATTTGCATGAAATTATCTTCAAACATTAAATTATATGGAATACTATCGACTCAAAAGAATGTATTTCTCTGAATTGTATGTGCGTTTTTCTTAAAACTTTTTTATAGCTTGAAAAACACTTGAATTTTAATTCCCATTTGGCCAAATTTTTAATAAAGCTAATAGATTTCTCGCTTTCAAAAGAAATTTCAAACCGCTATGTACCTAAAGCGCTCTACATTTGCCTAGTCCGTCCTCATCTTGAATATGCAAGCCAAGCATGATCTCCCTTTTATGAAAACCATTCACTTAGAATTGAAAATTTTCAAAAACGTTTCGTTTGATTTGCCTTACGTGTTGCCTCGCCTGGAATGATACACACATCCAACTCAACTTGCCTCCTGATATATTATTTGCTCACCAATTGTTAATGGCCAATATAGATTCCGAGGCACTCTTAAGTGATATTCATCTTAACACTAACCCTCGAAAACTGCAATTTGTCTCGCTTTTCTGTATCCTTCATCACCGCACTAATTACGGGCACTTTGAACCACTGTCTAGAATTCTTCGTTACTGCAACGCTGCTATTATAGTCTTCGACTTTCTAAATACTATTTGTTAGCTTTTGTACATTAAAGAATTGTAAATTAGTGTTAAGTTTAGTTAAGTTATAGCTTGTGTTAATCTGAATAAATATATAAAAATATATCATATTTCTGTGCTATGCAATGACTTAAAAATATTGAAAACTCTGTAACTTTCCGTTTAGCCAATAAAATAAAATATCTATCTAAAAAATTTTACATTTCTGTATACAAAATTTAATTATGAAGTCTTTAAACATTTGCAGTTCCGATACGAAATTTATTTTCAAGACATATTTGCAAGTAAAAGAAAACGTTCGGTCATATAAAAGGATAAAAATTCTTTCGCTTGAATCATAAATCAAATTGTGTGAATTTGCATCAAGGCTACGTGTTTTACCCTTTTGGTTATTTAACAATATTTATGGAACATTTGTTACATCAAAATGATGAACAAGGCCTGTCTTATCTGCAAGACGGCAAGCTGCGGCGATGAAAGACTTGAATTTAGAGACATCCCTCTCTATATATCTTATGACGCTCGATTTTAAAATAAAACCGAATGCGAGTCGACAAAAACCCCCCAAAGCCATAACTCAATGTTCTTTTCCATTTAAATGGCTTTCACTTATATAAGCAAGCACTTAGGGCTTAGGCAGTTAAAATATCCTGCAGCAGATAAGAGTCCATACATACATACATAGATACATAAATGAATGGATGCGAATAAAAAAACCATACAATTTTATTTATGACTAGCAAATAGAAAGATTAATGGCCAATGCAATAGAAAAACATAAATAACTATTCCAACCGAAGCAATATTTAATGGGAATAATATTATGAGTCATAGCAAAAGTGCATTGTTTTTTTTCTTTTTTATTAATCGTTTATTGCTGCCTTTCATTTAAAACATTGTTTTTAGTATGCAAATGTACCTAATCATTTATTGTTTTAATATTTCTAATTTAATGGCCTCATTTTCCGAGTGGCCATTGGTTTCACATAAAGTTAATTAAAAGTATTTGAAAATTGACTTAGGTATGTATGAAGGACCTGAAATTAAAATTATATTGAATTTAATTCAAGAATTCAAAAATATTTTCAAGTTAGGTACTTAATGTCTATTAACCTATTAAAATACGTGGACATTTTCCCTAACTGAAAGTAGACCTACAATATTTATTACTATTGCAAGTTGCGAAGCTTGTATGAGCTTGTATGAAAATTCTTTAATAGTTATGATCCTTCAGAATTAAATTTGCTCTGAGTTTTAATTGTAGATGATCTTTCCATTAGAATTTAGCTCCATACACTATGGCTTCGATCCATGCAAATTCGAATCTTTAGATAAGGTGACGTTTACGCGGAGAGTGGGCCTCCAAAAACAACCGAAGGTGAACTAGCGGTTTGTGGGCCTGGGACGTCCGTCGTCTTCTCTCCTAACAGAGGGTTACGATGCACCCATGCCCTCTCCAATCGCGACTTCAACCTCTACAAATGTCGTAGACAGTCGATCCTTAATGGAGACTGAGGACGACCTTAATATGATGCTTCTGAGCGAGGACGAGCTCTTGGGTTAATCCTCAGACTCAGAGGATCAGAACAAAATCGTGGTGGAGGTTGGTCGGTCTAATTATATACAAAATGCTGCAGTCAGTACAGAATAATCTCCAACACTTCATAAAGGCCTCGGCCTCACTTCTTCTCCATCTGGCAAGAAACGGGAAAGACATTGTCCTGGATCCAAGAGCCATGGATTGTGGGATCCGTTGTTGGAGGATTCAGGACTCCTGGGTACTACACACTGTGTGTGACAGAAAAAGGTGAACTTAGATCTTGCATACTAGTGAAATGTATTTTTACTCCATCGTTTCAGTGACAAAGATACCACCGTAGCTAGGCTGGAAACAACCAAAGGAAGTTTCTGGCTAGTGTCGGCGTATCTTGGTCATGACCACCTAGAACTGGAAAGTATCCAAAGAACACTCGTTCCCTAATCATAGATATATCCACTTTAATATAAATATGGATGATAAACCGAGTCCATTGGATTTTCGAAATTATCGGGAAACTGACTCGGCTTCATACAGGAACTCATAACAGAGTTTACTAGAACCTGGACTATCTAGTCCTAAGTCTAACGCTAATGAACTTGACAACAAAATCAATGACCTTACCTCAGCTATAAGCAGATCGCTAGAAATTGCTTGTCCACTTATATACATAAGAGGAAAGAGGAAACCAAAATGGTGGGCCTCAGAGCTTGACTCGCTCAGGAAAGAATGCAGGAAACTTTTCAACCGGGTAAATGCCGCAAGACTAGCTTCTCACTGCGGCTCTAACAAAGAATCCCTATGAATTTAAAAGAACACACTAAGGAAATCTTACGATCTTCTTGGCGATCCTTCTGTGACACTATAGAAGAAACTTCTGAAGCCTCTAGGTTACGGAAAATTCTTTCAACTAGTACAGAGATGCCAAGCTGCTTGAAAAATGCAGACGACTCCTGGACAAATTCAAGTAATGAATCGCCGAACTTACTATTGGACACTCACTTTCCTGGTAGTTCTCTTACCGAAACTTGCAACAATTGTATACGTTCAAGTTCAAATACAACATATCCACAAGGTCTGATCACAAGGGATAAGCAACAATGGGCTCTCAACAGCTTCCAACCGAATTACAAAGGACTTCTGATATAATTGCACCAATCCTTGAGGCAATTTTTACCAGCTGTCTTTACCTGGTCTATGTTCTCTCGGCATGGAGAAGAGTTAAAGTTGTTTTTATACCCAAAGCAGGTAAATGCTCGCAAGTCAATCCTAAAGATCTACGACCTATAAGTCTATCATCATTCCTTCTTGAGACCTTGGAAAGATTGATTGATATCCATTTAAGGGCAAGTATCGATACAAGACTTCTGTCTTCGTCTCAACATGCCTACTGTAAAAATAAATTGGTGGAAACAGTGTTACACACTTTAGTTCGAACCATCGAATATTCCCTCCATCATAAAGAGTTCACTTTAATGGCTTTCCTTAACACCGAAGGTGCCTTTAACAACGTGGACACATTTTCAATCACATCTGCACTAACAGAGTTCGCTTCGGGAGTTAATTCATTTAATGCTTATTAGTAGAATAATTAACTCAAAACTGGGCAACTCTTCTGGTAGACGATTTGTTAGCACAGGGACACCGCAAGGTGGTGTTCTATCCCCTCTCCTCTTTAACTTAGTGGTGAATGAAATCCTAACTAGTCGGGATGCGGAGGGTTTCAGAGTGATAGCCTATGTGGACGACGTTGCTATATTAGTTTCAGGAAAGCATCTGAACATCCTAAAAGAACTCTTACAAAATGTTCTGGACAGACTTTTTTCGAAGAGATACAAAATTAAATTTGTCAACCCTCCCTATGTTAATCAAAATTCTGAGGCGAGGCTAAGGTTTAGGTTTTGTCTTAGATAAAAAACTAAATTGGAAACGAAAAGTACAGAAAAGATTTAAAAAATCTACTGTAGCTCTCTTTTCTTGCAAAAAAGCTATCGGTAATAAATGGGGTTTGCAACCCAGAATCACGCATTGGCTATACACATCGGTAATCAGACCGATTTTAACGCTTCGCACGATCCCGTCTGCGGCACTGGACCCCTTCTTCTACCTTACACCTCTTGATATATTAAGCAAACAAATAGCTGCAAGCTCTGCTATTCGCCTCAATGCTTCGTCGCAGTGGACTAACAACAACATTGGCCACTCCGTAATTCTAAGGTACTTAGAATCAATTCCAAAGCACACAGACTACAATTCGACAGAAACTTCCAGATTTCTATACCTGCCAGATATTTTTGGGATAAAAGGACATTCTTGGAGGATGAGTCAATTCACTTTTACACAGATTGGTCAAATACAAAAGAAGAAGTTGGTGGAGGTGTGTACTCTGAACGACTGAAATTAAGTCTCTCATTCCGCTTTCCCACTCATTGTAGCGTGTTCCAAGCGATTTTTTTGACACTGTCTAATAGATAATTACGCCACGAGACTAGGCGTATTCTCAAATGACTTTTCCAGAAGCTGCATTGACGAGGAAGAGGAAGAAACGGTTCTTCATCTTCTCTGCACATGCCCTGCTCTGACTCGAAAACGCAAGAATTACCTAAGGGAATTCTTTTTTAGGGATCTAAACGATCTAGATCACATCGGTATAATCAGCCTCTCACGTTTCGTAAGGTACTCAAGCTGGTTCCATTGAGCTTAGGAGGAAGCCTCAAGATTCATGTGGTATCACAATGGGCCAATTAACTGGCCTAAGTGTATCCGTTTCCATCTTGGACCGCCACTTTAACCTAACCTAACCTTTCCTTCCATTGGAGCATGAAATAAAATGTTTACTGAACTCGCCTCTTCATAAGTGCATTGTTGCTCGTATTGTGTGGCATGTAGCACCGTCCTGTTGAAACCAAATGTCATGCAAGTTAAGCTCTTGCATTTTGGGCAAAAAAAAGTTGGAGATCATCCTACTGTATAGCTCTCACCATTCACAGTTACGTTATGATTCGCATCATCTTTGAATAAGTTGCAATGCTTCTGGTTGATATTCGCTCCAATTCTGCTTATTTACGTACCCACTGACCCAAAAATGAGCTTCGTCGCTGACTGGGTATAAAATGGAAGAAGCGCGCGATGAACTTTCTTAACAGAGCACGCATTTTGATAATAAAATTCAATAATTTGCAAGCGTTGTTCGTTGTAAGACGATTGATGGTTAAATTATATACTAAGTCCCAGAATATCAACCTTGTTTTTACTTAGAGAAGATTCTATAGATACATCATACCAACGTACCCTATACACAACATACGACTATCGAGTTTTTATGAAGAGGCTCTTAGGCCTTAGACTGCAAATAAAAAAATATCATTTAATTTGAGAGCTTTCCACTACATTCTATACTTACCTTTGCAACTTAGTAACCAAGCTTTTATTCTATTACAAGTACTACTTATGGTGTTTTTAATGCTTTCCTCTCTATGGCATCCTAGCTTCCACATCAATTACAGCCAAAAGCAATAAATGCAACAAAGTGACTATAAAAGTATATTTACATACTTTTTTTTGTACGTCGGTGCACGTTGTTATATACGGGAACGATTTTGTCATAAATTGAGTACTAATATTTTAAAAGGAAAAGCGCTAACCTATGTTATATAGGACACAGAAATCCTTGTTTCCGTTCAATGATAAGAAGTTCATAGAATGCAACATTTTTACATTGTACGCTCGAAGGGTTGTTAAAATATAGAAGGGAAATTAGGTAGTAAAGAGCTACTTGAAAAAAAGTAATATCGTACAAATATCTAACATTTATGGGTTTTAAAGTATAAAAACCCAACAAATTTTACGGTGAAAATTTTGATGAGAATAAGGAAGTTTTATTTTATATACAAGTTGGAATGACTTTTCGTCTGAACAAGCAATATCCGACTACTTTTAAGAATTTCAGAACAACGAGTGCCTTCATAAGGAAGTACATGAACATAAAGGTGACAGGTTAAACATTTGTACCTGTAGGAAAAAATGCAAAGGACGAGGCTCGGAAAACTAACTTAAATAGCAAATATATGTAGGTTTTTGGTTTCTCCAAACGGTTTTAATGACATCTGAAGGGTTTTTTTTAAATATAAAAATCATCACAATATTCAAAAAGAGGTTCCGATAGAATTCATGCCACACGCACTATTTTGTATTGTGTGTGGTTTCTAAGAAACACAAATAATGAGTTCTCATTTCAAAGTTCGGTATAACTAGCAATACAAATTTCAAGCGTTTTATGCAGAACCCACCTTCAGCAAAGTCAACTTTTTTCTCACCAAAGTTTCTCAGAAAAATCCTTTTCTTTTTTTTATGATTTTTTTAAGAATTATCAAGAATCGACTACAAAATTATAAAAATGGCAAATATTTCATAAAACCCACTACCATACTCAAACTTACCTTAGTTCTATTCGTGTTTTTCAAATCGTGGTTAGTTGTTTCATTTTTCGAAGAATTAATTAACAACATTTTAAAACTCACCAACTACTCACTATTTCAACTCCGAATTTAGATTTAATCAAAAAGGAGCTTTGCACATGGAATTGTATTCAAACCATTTTCCAAACATCTAATTTTTATTTCGATGGAAAAAATATTTCTATTAGGTTTCTTTTAATTAAATTAAAACATAGTTTAAATTGATTGGGAAAAATGTATACTTTTGTTGTGCTTATAAAATACAATAAAACGATAATACTAAACTTTTTGTTTCTTGAAAACAGCTCTAATGATTTAAATTGAAGTTAACAAGTTGAGATTGAACAAATGCTTACGCCATCAAGAAACTGCTCAAATCAAATTTATTATTTAGAATACATGGTAGGTAGGTAGAAATGGCGATCTCAAGGCAACCTAGCCGGAAGTCCAATTAGCGCTGTAGTGCGCCAATTTGATACCAAAAACTCGTTTAACCTGTGATTGAAAGGGAAAGATTTATAGAGAAGTTTCTTAGCGATTATGTAAGAGATATTTTATCGCATTGAGAAAAAAGATTAGGTCTCTAATCTACGGAAAAACGTGTTGTAAGAAATACCAAGCTTCTCTGCATGAACTCCTATAGGCAAATGTCCGGTACAAACCGCAACAATCCTGGCTATGTCTTGCCTTGGCCTGCATAGAAGATCGTTTGTACGGTTTTGTTATAGGTGGGCCATATTTTCCTAGATATAATGCAGTTGGGTAAATTGCTCCACCTTCGGTTTGATTCAGTTTGGTAGATAGAAAAGATTTTATCCTTCATAGCACCAAGAGGAATGTTAACCATTTCTGCAAGTGAGCTATGAAGGGCCGATCCTTGCCTCGCTAGCTCGTCAGCCCGTTCATTTCCCACGATACCACTTTGACCGGACCCAGATCAGGGTGATACCGAGATTAATATTCAGGCTCGCAAGCTCATCGCGACATTGCTGGACCAATTAAGATAAGGATGTGGCCGAGCTAATGGCTTTGACAGCTGCCTGAATGTATATGAAGATAGCAGCATTTCGGTTTTGGTTTCAGCTTTGTCTAAGTATCTAAGTATTGCCAGCAGTTCAGCCTAAAAAACGCTAGCAAAGTCAGGAAGCCTAAAGGACTTAGGGACTCAGAAAAGATCCCAGAACCAACTCCTCACTCCATCTTTGAGCCGTCAGTAAAGATGGTTGTGTCGAAACCTATCGACACGATGTCATTCTCCCAATCTTCGCTGGATGGGAAAATAACCTTAAAACTCCTACTAAGGCTCAAATTAGGAGTGCAGCAGTCAGTGTCTACCGAGATAATATCTATTTATTAAATAAAAACGTCGATTGGTAAACGGTCCAAAATAACGTTTAAGGCATCGGTTGGACAAGTACACATGGCCCCTGTGGTGCCCACGCAAGCTGTTCTCTGAACCTTCTTTAGCTTATCAATATTATAGGCTTTGCTAAGAGCAGTCCACCACACAATCGAACCATATGTTAAGATTGGACGTACTACGGCTGTGTACGTCCATAAAATTATCTTCGACTGAAGTCCCCACTTTTTGCCGAAAGTTTTGCTGCAGGCGTAGAAGGCAACACAGGCCTTCTTAACCCGTACTTCAATATTTAGTTTCCAGTTTAGTTTAGGGTCGAGTATAACTCCCAAATAATTTGCACTGGAAGACAATGATAGTATTTGACCGTTGAGTCGAGGAAGCGTGAAAGGCGGAACTTTAGTTTTGGTGGTAAAGAGCAAAAGTTCAGTTTTAATTTGGTTAACTCCTAGTCCACACCTAGTGGCCCAGTTGCTAACTTTCTTCAGAGCTGACTCCATGATTTCACTAATCACAGAGGTGTACTTTCCTGACACCAATAGCACTAAATAATCTGCATAGGCTACCGCCTTCACTCCACATCTCTCTAATTTAACGAGAATTGTATCCATGACCAGAAGGCATAGAAGAGGCGAAAGAACACCACCCTGGGGTGTTCCCCTACTCACGTGTTTTGTTGCGATTGTATTGCTCGAATCTTCCTACCACTGAGCATGGGAATAATCCATTCTCGAATGAAGTCTTTTACACCGAACTTAACGAGCGATTCTTCTATGGATTCAGTAAGGACGTTGTTAAAAGCACCTTCTATGTCTAGGAAGGTGGCAAGAGTAATGGATTGTTTGTTCTACAGTACGCACTACCTCATGGAGGGCAGTCTCCGTAGATTTGACCTTAAGAGAAGCATGCTGAGAGCTTTCGAGAGGTCGTCCAACTAGGATTTCTCTAATATGGTAATCAAGAATGCGCTCCAAGGTTTTAAGCACAAAAGATGTTAAGCTTATTGGTCTGAAATCCTTCGCAGATTCGTGACCTCGCCTTCCCACTTTCGGGATAAAAACTACTTTGACCTGTCTCCACGACATGAGCACATGTTTGAGAAGGAGGCTTCCTTTGAAAATATGTTCCAGCCATGGAGCTGCCACATCATGCAACTTTTGAAGCATGCATCAATGCTTGGGGATTTATGTGGAGAAAACGTATTGATGGCCCACAAAATATTTTCTCTATTTATAACGGAATTGACTTGCTCCCCATGAGCTACGTTTAGCTCTGTGGTTTCAAGCGGTTCAGGTTTATCACTCTCACAACCCGGAAAGTGTGTCTTTATCAGTAGCTCAAGAGATTCGACTGGAGAGTCTGTCCATGTCCGTCAGGTTTGCTGAGCCTTGCGGAGTCCTTTATGTCTTCGATTGATTGACAGTATTCTCTCCAGCCTTGTCTATTGGCTGATGACAGGGCTTGCTTGTAAATTTTAAGAGAGTCTTTAAACGGTTGGTAAAACTTATGTTTGTGGCAGATATTGAAAATTGTCCTCGTCATTTTCCTAAAAATGGACAGTTCTTCATTACACCAAGAAGGAAGGGTCTTACGGCTATATTTAACTTGGCAAGAGACTCTAAAAGCTTTACTTATAGAAGTTTCAAAGGTTTTCGTATTGGTTGTTTTGGAGGCCTCGTACCTTGAGGCCGTTTATCCAAGGTTCGTGGATATCGCAAATGTCGAAGTTTTCCTCCCTAAGGAAAACTCTCAGATTATCTGAAGCACACTTAGAGTGCATCAGATTAATCTGGATGACCTTCAGAGCGTTTTTAATTATTTTCAGCTGCAGAGGTGGGGCCCGGCAACTCGCTGGGGACCTTGACTCCGCTAACAACATCATCAACCTCGACGTTGTCATCAGCTTTGTCAGTGTCTGTTCCCCGACCCTGTAGAATTTTAATTTTGGCATTCCTTATACCAAAACTAAGTTTGTACTCGGCACTTTCCAGAGTTATTTAGAATACATAAATATTAGTAGTTTAATTTAAATTACCTTTGGTCATACAATTTGTAAGCTTGAAGTATATTTTTAAACGTTTTCATAAATTCAGTCAAAGTTTTTTATAAGAGCTTTTCAATTGGCGCGGGTAGAATTTGACGCCTCGTGGAAGGCATTTTTGAGACGAGGCAGTCTATTCCTAGCCATCAGTCAAGAACTCGGCCTTTCGCAGACTTCAACTTGTTGAATCTTATGACGGGACATCGGTCACACCCGTACAAGATCCAACTGACCAATTAACTCAAAGATCATGACCAAAGACAACGCCGTTTGTTCGCTGACTGAGTTTCGAATTGTTTGGAAGAGGACCCCAATTTTGACCAAAAAATCATCTTTAATGACGTTTTTGGATAAATAGACGACATGTGGTTATAACAGGACGGCGCTACGTGCCACACAACAAACGCCACTATTGAGTCGCAGGTCTATGCAATCAAACCACAATGGACAGATACCCTAAAGGTTAACATAACACAGGCCATTACTCAAATTATACAAAAATGGCGTTAGATCTTTTCACCAAAAACCATAAAGCCAAAAATTGGTCTTAAACTCCAAAAAGTTAAAAAAATATTCTAACGCCTAAATACATTTTGAATAGAAGAACGCCCCAATTGTTAGTTGCCATTTCCCCTAAAAGTTTTTTTAATTTGCGTTACGGCTTTTCGATACGATTTGAGCAATGTTACCGATCTTTTGGATGTTAAAACTTTTTTGAGTTTTATGAAATCCAAGTAATAAGAAAAGTCCAGTCTTATTGCCCAATAAAATAACACCAAGATATGAAAAATGTCATATTACCCAAAAATGGCTTTATCGCCCAAAAACTTTTTTCAAAAAAAATGACAAAAATGTCAAATTGCCAAAATCAGTTTTGCGAAAATCATAACCCAAAAATTTCTTATTGAAATATCGCCCAAAAGATGTCATTCGTTTGAACATTTGGGCATTCTGCCAAACTTTCTGTTTATTTTGGGCACTACATCATTTTGTGCTAAACACAAACATTAATAGCAAGAAATGTCAGATTAACCAAAACCTCGAAACGTCAAAACTTCCTATCCCGTCTGTCGATTTGTTTTGCTTAAAAGTTTGTCTATATGTACTCGTATCAATTTTTACTATCTTTTATGAAAAAACGGACTGTTGGATTTTTATATGCAAATTACTGAATATCGAAAACAATATTTTCTGTGAAATAAAATAAGTTTGAAGCCAATTTTTCAAATTTTTGTAAAGACATTTCAGTCGAAAATCAATTTTTACCAACGTTTGTTAATTTTTTTTAGGTTTTTAATTTTTTGTACAAAAACTGTCAAAATTTTATTGAATGTTGACAAAAATATGTCTTGAAAGGTAAAGTAGTTTAAAACCAATATCTATAATTTTTAAAAAGATATTTGAGTCGAAAATCAATTTTTACCGACTTTTATACATTTTTTTTTGGTTTTTATTTTTTGTGTAAAAAAACTTGTTTGTCCTAATGTTAAAATAATATTTCTTATTAGTAAAAATTATTTAGAAGCTATTATTTCAAATTTTTGAAAAGATATTTGAGTCGAAAATCATTTCTTACCAACTTTTGTTTTTTTCCGGTTTTTATTTTATTGTGAAAAAACTGTCAATTCGATTCTTTTTTTTAATTTAACTGAATGTTGACAACAATATTTTTTGAAAGATAAAATTAAATTAAAGCCAATTTCTCAAAGTTTTGAAAAGATATTTCAGTTGAAAATCAATCTTTACCAACATTGAGTAATGTTTATTTTAGATTTTTATTTTTTATAAAAAAAACTTTCAATTAAATTTTTCTCAAAATTTTTTTAGATGTCAAAAACATTATTTTTCGTTGCACAATGTTGTTTTGGAGATGAAATCATATTTAAGTCTTCAAATTTTGGAGGTGACAAATTTATTTTCATTTTTTTTTTTTGATTTATAGAAAAACCGTTAAATGGATTTTTTAGAATTTGGGGTAGGTGTGAGCCTGTGTCTATAAAAAGTTTTTCTAATCGAAATTCTTTAAATGCAATGAAACTTTGCATACACCCAACTTCTCACCTTCCCCAAAAACCTATAATGATCTCAAGAAGGGTTGTTGTAGGGGAGCCGCATGTCCCTCCATAAATCCCTCACTGTGTATACGGGTCTCAGAGGCCAACCACATAAAATCTGTTGGGCGTTATGATATTTCCAAATTCGGGCGTTATATTAAAAGTTAGTTTGGGTGATTTGACATTAAGTTCGGGATTTTCGAGGTTTTCTTAGTGATATTTTGTACGACGTTTTTTTGGACTTATATGATTTTATGATTTTGATATGTGTGGTTAAGTGATCAGACATAAGAGACTTTAGAAAAAATAATTGTCGTAATGCCCCAAATAAATGTCTGAAAGCTCATTAAACCCAAATTAAAAATTTTGTTGTGCAAATTTTCAACTTACAATTTGGGCGTTCCGACAATTTTTGATCGTTGTGATTTCTGATGTTTTTGAATTTGGGCGTTATGGTTTTTAAAAAAAAAAAAACCTATAAAAACTTACATTTTGAAAAAATCAATGAAAATGTTGTTCCAATCAGTCACCACCATAAACCTCAATAATCAACAATAAATATTTCGACTCTTCTGTATCATGTTCTTGTTGTCTTCATAATTAATGTCTTAATTTTCTTTTAAACATTCTCAAAACAAAACAACAATGTATCTTTCGTAAAACTTTGAATTACAAGAATCTTATTAAAATCAATAAACCAAGCTGAATAAATAGATTTCTAACTTAATTAAAGCACAGCATAGAGGAATAGTTTTATAGAAGAGAAAATATGATTTCCAAGTTTCATCATCAGCTGCTAATAAAATATGTACCTACAAGTAAAAGCCATTTAAATTAATTAACTTTATAGCTTCTCAAAAATTAAAGGAAAATTAAACTTATTTGTTTAGACATTCACTTCATAACGAATTTCTCTGAAAGCACTGAATCAATCAGGCATCAAACTTTCTAGCATAGCTAAAATTTATGAATTTGAAATATCAAAATATTTTACTTAAATTCAAGGCGGCGGAACGCAGAGTGGAAAAGTTTGTTCTTTTTTTATCCAAATTCCGTTAGTATAACTTTTGCTAATTCAAAATCAATATCATCCCAGTTGATATAATTAATGATGTCGTCAACATTTACGCCGCTTTCAGAATGGGTTCTGTCGTAGTTATAGGAGTACTCAACTTGTGAAACTATGGCATTATAATAAAGATAATAATGGTGCTGACTAATGATGACGGTGGATGGGTTAAGGGTGTATCACATCTCAGCCCTTGAAGGATGATTTTCTTCTTTATTTTGTATTCCCTTTTCGTCATCATGTCAAAAGGGATGAAATTGATTCTTGAAATTTTACGCGTGTAGATCTGACAAGAAGTCTTTTTGCCTTTAGTAAAACATGAAACCATGTTTTTGTAAGAGAGGATGAAACATTACACATACACATGCTGCCAGTATTATAAACATAGGATACCTCCATCTTTATTTTATATTCGCACCCGCACAGTACCTACACTCACATTGAAAGACTGATGTTTCATTAATTTAACGACAGTTTGGAAATTTTCACCCTCTTATCGCTTTAACCCCTAAGCGAACAAGTGCTTACACTAGAAACATTTTCGGGATTATGTAGGTATGTTGGATGACATATCTAATTTTAGAAAGATAGATATAAAACATTATATCCATATGACATCCCTTGACAATATGACTTGAACATCATCCAAAAGATTGAGCAATTTTATTCTGTCTGACATATACCCTAACCTACCCATACCCTACACTTCCACCTACATTTTTATAAAATACTCGTGTAGCTTCTTGGAATTTATGTGATGGGGAAAGGGTAGGCAATGGGAATGAAAAATAGCAATATTATAATAGGTACATGGTTTCACATGGCTATAAGAAAATAAGAATTGATGGTCATCTAGTAGCTGGTCAGAGTAAACCTATGATGTGGAATATAAAGATTTAGTAGACCGGTGAAAACGTGTTCTCCTTGGGGGCTAAGAACTCATTTACATGTTTCAAAAAAATCGATACTTTTATTATCAACACTCGTTTCAAAATAATTTATAATTTCAACTAGTGATTCGGCCACAAGGGAAAAACCGAAGATACACTCCTCGTCAACTGAATACGCACAAACATTTTTGAATATATTTTATCTTAAGTTTCATTCGTTTGAGTTGTTGATTACTTTTAAAACTGTAGAGCAACTTGTGTTTACGCCGGCTTTTTGTTTTATTTTTGCCACAGAATCAGAAAAATTTGATGTACATCTTAAAATTCTTCGTCTCTCAGCTGCAGTTGTTGCTGTTTTCTTACCTCCCTTCATGTGTTTGCCTTATGCATCTTTGCTTTTCAAGTAAGAATAAACTACATTAAAACTTCGACCAACTTTATCAGCCATTGCACTTCCAGTTAGGCCTTGGTCTCTAAGTAAATCGATCTTAGCTTTTTCAACACTGTTAAGACTGTTAAGAAATCAAGAAATAAATTTTACTGAAAACACTAAAATTGTTAATTTCAACTGTCAAGAACTCCAAAAATCCTATAAATCTATATAAGGAAGAAAATGGCGGGGTACCTATTCAGTTGACGAAAAAAAAACTCCTACTTTGCATATAAAACACTTTGCAAGTGGTTGAAGAAAAACTCACGGTTGTTTTTGGATAATTCTTTCGGAATTATCTGCTTAACATCATCATCATCATCAGGTCCTCTAACCCCGTACGGGGCATAGGGCTTCAACAAAAAGTCTCCATCCTTCTCGATCTATAGCTAGATACCTTAACTGTGGCCACGTCTTTCTCTGGGAGTGAGCTTCCAATAGCATGATTCCATGTTGTTCTTGGTCCCGCCGTGATTCCATTCTAAGGACTGCTTCGCAATATTATCGTTTGATTTCCTCAGTGTGTGACCAATCCATTGCCATTTGCGCTTTCTGATGTCGATGTCCAAGCGCCTCTTACCTTTCTTACGCCACAATTCCTGGTTAGATATTTTTTGTGGCCAGCGAATTTTAAGGATGTGATGCAGACAGCGATTCACAAAAGCCTGCGATTTTCTCGAGATGGTGGCCGAGACTTTCAATATTTCCCAAGCATATAATAGTACGGATTTCACATTGGATTCGAAGAATCTCAGTTTAGTGAGTAAGGAGACTTGACTAGAATTCCAAATTTGTGACAGAGCATCAAAGGCTACGCGAGCTTTATTTATTCTGCTTTTTACGTTCAGCAATTTGCTGATACAATACTTCCAAAATAATTAAATTGTTCGACCTTTTCAACAAGTGTGATGCAGAATAATACGATGTTGTGTTGGAGGTCCTGCTAGCATTATTTTTGTCTTTTTTCTATTTATTTAAAGACCGCACGATTCTCCTTTCACCTGTAAAGTTTAACACATCTCGTCCAGCCTACTGTTGTTATTTGCCATGAGACATATATCGCCGGCATAGTCTAAATAGTTAAACCTTTCTTCATTGAATACCTTGCCTCTCAGTAAGAAAAAGAATTGGCGCTAAAACATTCCCTTGACTCACACCCTGACGCATTTCGAAAGAGTCGGATAGCTGTCCATTATGCAATACGAAGCACCTTGCATTGTTGTAGGACTCCTTTATAATGGCAACAATTTTTGGCGGCATTCCTCTCCCAAGAAGTGATCTTCATATACAATCTCGGTTAACTCGGTCAAAGGCCTTTTCAAAATCTATAAACATGAGGTTTAGCGGTGTTTGAAATTCTGCAGACTGCTCAAAAACAATGCGTAAGGAGTTGATATGGTCAACTCTTGAGTGTAATCTCAATTCTGGCCTTTATCCGTTCGAGGATAAAAGTTACCATTAGCTTTGTTAAAACGGACAAAACGGTAATACCACGCCAATTGTTGCAGTTCTTGAGATTACCTTTTTGGCACCTTAACAATCACTCCATCCTTCCATTCACTGGGTTAGGTTTCGTTTTCCCAAACAGTTTGCTTAAGCGCATGCAAGATACTAGCTTCTGTGGCGGGAACAGCTTTCAGGAATTCCGCTGGTACTCCGTCAAGCCCGACTGCTTTGTTGTTTTTGAGGAGATTAATCGCTGTTTCAATTTCCGCTACTGAAGGGGATTCGGTGCCAATACCCCATCGGGGTCAACGGGGTTCTCAGTTTACTGGGAACAAAAGTGATCCGTCCACCTGCCAAGTTGATCTTCAATTGATACCAATAGTGTTTCATCGAAATCCATTACAGGATGATTGTTGTTGCTTTTTTTCCCGACAACTTCTTTGGCTATTTGGTACAATTCTTGGATATCTCCTCTTCTTGCAGCGTTTTCAGCATTATCAGCGAGTCCAACTATCCTCACCCTCCTGTCACGTCTCACACAACAATAGACGATCTTGTGTGCAATCCGATATTCGTTTCACAATTCAGCCTTTCGTTGAGCGTCTGTCTTGGCGTTTATTTGCAGCTTCAACGATTTACGAAGCTCGATTTTTTCCCAGGTCTGTCTCGGATCCAGCCTCCATAAAAACACTTTTAATTTCATTCCACATCTCGTCAACATCGGAGTCAACACTCACATTTAATGACGAAGCTCTGTAGTTAAGGGTGTTGTTATAGCTACGACTTATGTTGGGATCACTTAAAGCATTCGTATTGAATTTTGGATTTCTTGCTGGATTCTGTGATTGTCTTAATATAGCTGCGGTTTTTAATTTGAGACTCATGACAACTAAATGGTGGTCGCTTCCCACATCCGCATTTCTTATATTTCGGACATCACACATAGACTTCCTCCATCGCTTCTGAATCCTGATGTGGTCAATTTGATTTTCGGTATGACCATCTGGGTGCACCCATGTGATTTTGTTGCACGTCTTATGTTTAAATACAATCCCAACAATTATAAGACGATTTGCGTTACAAAAGTCGACAAGCATGTCACTATTTGCATTACGTGACCCCCAGCCACTTTTTCCCATAACTCGTTCCAGACCGTAATTGTCTGCACCGACTTGAGCGTTAAGGTCTTTCATGACGATTATGATATTGGCTCTCGCAACACCGCTCTAAACCGAGTTAAGATGAGTGTAGAACGCGGTTTTGTCTTCTTCGGTCGCTTAATTTGTGGGGGCATAACACTGAACGATTGTGATGTTGCGGATTTTTGAGTGGAACCTTGCAGTCATTATTCATTCAGATATTGGCACCCAGGAAATAAGACTGCGCCTAGCTACTTCGTTCAACATAATTCCAACACCATGCAGCGTTTGGCCACCCTCTCTTTCATCCTCTCCGGAATACAGCATTCTCGTTTGTTCAGTGTCAGATCTGTATTCAGCTCTTGCTCTCCTCTTTGTTTCATTAATGCCCAGGATACTGATCTTAAGACGAAGCATTTCACGCTCTAGCTATTCGTATCTTCCTTCGCCATACAAGGTTCGAACGTTCCAAGTTCCGATTTTTGTACGTATACCATAGCCAAAAGTATCCATTGCATTTCTTGAAAGACTTCTATTAATTGTTGACGATTCATTTATTATTATGGCGTCTTGATTGACGCAGTTGTATGAAAGATGTCGCACCCCCAAATCCGACGTGCAGTTTACTGCAGCCGCAGCTGTAGAAAGATTCTCCATAAAAAGGTTAACTCTTGGGGACTCATTTCCAGTTTTTGTCATATTTCATGTAACAGCATATACTCTTCTACCATTATATTTTCTGAGATAAGTTTAATAACATACATAAGCTCAGATTCGACAGGCACACCCGGCCTTTATATGGTCGAACACATAACCGATTGTGGCCGCCCACTATGGGAAAACAGACTCCTTTTGTAGCCGCCCACTCTGGAATACAGACGCTACCTGCTGCTACTGTTGGCCTTCTTAAAAAGCTCATCCACCACCAGACTTCCATGCCGTTGACCGCAAACTGCATTTCCTCCGCCTTTAGGGATATTTTTTTCAACCCAAGGACAAGTCCGTGTCCCGTCTAGCAAAGCTAAGTTGGCTGCTTATTCCGGCAGTTGTTCGGTCCCCTTGTGCGTTAGCGTTACCCTTTCCCTACCGCGAAAAGGTGCACATAAGGATTTTCCTTTCATTGAGCCTAGAGCCACTGAAGTGGCTCTCCAATACTTTAGAGAGCTTAACATCTTAAGGGAATAGTTAGCATCTGCAGTGGCATAATAATAACCATCACTGTTTGGAAAAAATGGATAAAGTATATAAAAAAATGGTTTGTGCGTATTCAGTTGTAGACGAGTGTATTTGAAAATTATATATGATTGGACACAGTCGACTCCGATTATTTGCAATATACGAACAAACTCTGAGTTCACATATAAACGAACTTTAAATATTGGTGCACATTCGCATAGTTAGACATCATGATTAACTCAACTCTTCTTAAATAAAGTTAAATGTTTATAAAAGAATCAATAATTCGAAATATTTATTTTGTAATGATAATTTAAATCAGAACTTCTTATTAAGAAAATTAAAAAAAATAAATGCACTGTAAGAAAACCTGTCTCAACTACTAAACTTTGTACAACCGCAGTTTTATTGACCTTTTAGAAAGTTTTTTTTTTGTCTGTGTGGGTCGCATTTGGCTCTTTTCATGGCCCCACACCTTCCCTTAATTGTATACTGTACCTAAACAGGACATATCTTACTTTTATTTACCACAAAAACTCACTGTTTTATTTCTCAGAATAATCTGACCGCATTTCATTTTGCCAAAGTAAAAATTGACCTAATTTCACTTTAAAGAAAGTGCAATTAGGCCAGTATTTGAAACTTGGTCTTATTTCAATTGGCTCTATTTTACAGCACACAAAACACCTCGAAAAACAAACAGAGAAGTTTAAACAAGTAAAGCCTACCTGTCTGTACAAACTGGTGCCAGAACGCCCTTAAAGAAACTTTTATAAACATCTTCTTTCACAGATCCGAATATTTCAAGTAAAGTTCATTTAAGTGATGTTGACTGTATGTATTGTAAAAAGAATTATTAAATGAATTTAATAGTGCGAAATATTTCTACCAATTATAATATTTGTTTGAGGCAATAATTATTTAGGTAAAATATTAAATTCCTCATTTGATGTTTACTCGCACCAATTAATTTATTTTTAATTGAAAAATTGGCTATAATAATCTTTATAGTGAAAATTGGCAGTCATTTTGGAAAACAATCAAATACAAATAATAGGCCAAAATGTCGATTATATTTTAAAGGAATTTAGAGATTCACGAAAACAATTGATTTATTAATTTTAAAATTTGTTAAAAGAAATATTAGTTTAAATTTTTCAATTGTCTTCTTCGTTTAAAAATGATCTTTTAATGTAGGTACCATGTTATATTTTTAATCTTAAATTGAAAAATACTATTTAGAAACTATTTAAACAGTTTTCTCATCTATATTAATGTGTTCATTGTCGATGGCCCTTTTATTATTTAGGTACTTTTTTGCTCTTTTAGAAAATTTTCTATAAGTAACTTGAGCTAAATAGAAGCAATTACGTGCGACACAGTTGTGCCTTTTAATATATATTGCTCAGGTGTTCTTTTGTAAGCTTAACAGTTTACATACCGAGTATTTACAGAACAATTTTAATCTATAATTTGTGCAATGAAAATATTAACACAATTTTTTAATAACTATAATTGAGGCTAATTGATGGCATTTGACCAAGCTATCCAGTATCGATTCGAAGAACAATATGTTATAATTTATGTTTTTTTTTCTCAAAACCGTTTACAAATGGTGAACAATTTTTAATTTTATGCGGATGCAACAATCGATTAAAAATATTCTTCAGTATCAGACATTTAGGTGTGATTGGCAATTTAGTGGTTCTTTAAAATATTATTTCGATACTGACAGATATTTCTTGAAATGAATCAGATACCGCAGGTGATTGAAATGACTGCCAAGGTGAGATAAGAGTTCTGTTAAGACCGTGATACTGAATTCAGGAACATCAACTCGGCATTGATCTCAACAGCTCAACTTTTTACTCATTTAAATTATTGTCCTCAGCAACAAAGAGTTCTTTTTTTGAGTCAAAGAAAACGTGACATCGAAGGCTGATGGACGCATCTTCTCAGGTTTTTAAGTTGCCTTAAAATCGTAGCAGAACTGCAGACTATGTTGAGAATATGGAAAGAATTCCACTGTAAGAGAGATAGAACCACTCAACTAAGGCGACGCTGATCAACAATTCCGCCTAGCCGACATTGACGAAGTGAAGATAACTATATCTAAACTGGAGCTGACGACATCGGTGCCGAACTATTTAAAGCAGTAGGCGATGACTTGGAAGGGAGCATGCACCAACTCATCTGCAAAATATTGTCAGAAGAAAGCCCGATGAGTGGAATTTCGGCATAGTTTGCCCTATACTATAAGAAAGGAGACCCTCTAAATTGCACCAACTACAGATGCATCAGTTTCTTTAACATTGCATATAAGATCCTCTCTGCCGTATTATGTAAACGTCTGAAGCTGTTCGTCAACAACCTAAAACGTCCTAATCAATTTGGAGTCAGATCAGGAAAGTTAACCAGTGACCAAATACTCACATTACGGAAGATCTTGAAAAAACACCAGGAGCTTTATCGATTTTAAAGCCGCTTATGACAGCATCTCTGGGGAATTAGGAGCTCTACAGAGCAGTGTCTAGTTTTGGCATCCCTGCCAAACTTATCCGTTTGTGCAAAATGACGATGGAGGATGCACGCTGCTTTATCAAGGTCGGAAAAGATCTCTCCGATGCATTTGATGTCAAAAAAGGATTTAGACAAGGCGATGCACTGTCCAGCAACTTCTTCAACATCGTTCTGGAGAGAATTGTGCAAAACTGAACCGTTAACAATAGAAGCACAATTCTCCAAAGGTATATGCAATACGCAGATGTTATTGTCATAATTGGAAAATCTTAGCGTGATGTCAGTGGAGCGTTTTTGAGCATTTCGACGGAAGCGAAGAATATGCGTTTAGTGGTCAATGAGGGAAGACCCAAGTCCATATGCTGTCATCAAAAAAGGACACTGAACAACGTCATTTTAAACAAAACGTCACAAAAACGACAGCTTTAACTTTGAGGTAATTGGGGACTTTGTCTACCTAGGCCCCGCTTTAAACTCAGACATTTACACCAGCTCTGACATCAAACCAAAAATAACTTTTACAAACCTCTGCTTCTTTGGATTTGAGAGTGCCTTAGCAGGCTTCGAGAAAAAAAAGCTTCGGGTGATTTTTGGCATTGTCGGAGAATGGAGGAGAAGATATAAACACGAACTGTACGGGCTGTTCAGCGACACTGACCTAGTTAACAGAATGAAAGTCCAACGGCTTAGATAGCTAGGTCATGTAGAGCGGATGGACATCAAAGCTCCAGCTTAGAAGGTCTTCGAATCCAATCTCTGGAAAAATCTTCGTGACATTGGTATTGGTAAAAAGCCAATTTCTAAGTGTGAACTTGATCCTAATGACCTCAACAATCAGTTTACTCAAACAAATCAATTAACTACTAGCTTTGAGCCCAAGGCTGGGTTACTTTATGATGGAGTTAACGATTTTTGCTTTGAGACGGTAACTGAAGACGAAATTATACGAACTTTTAAATCCTTGAGGTCCGAAGCTATAGGCGAAGACGGTATTCCGCTAAGATTTTTGAAACTTGTCCTACCCTGCTTGATTAACGCTCTCACTCATGTTTTTAATCACTGTATTGTCACTTCTACGTTTCCTATTGCGTGGAAAGCAGCCAGGATAACTCCTGTTCCGAAAAAGCCCACACCTTCCGAACTCGCCGACTACCGGCCAGTAAGCATTTTACCTTGCATGTCCAAAGTTCTCGAAAAAATCCTTACTAAACAAATTATTGACCATTTTACGTCCAAAAGATTGCTGTCTCCATACCAATCTGGATTTAGAGCTAACCATTCCTGCTCTACAGCAATGGTAAAGATCTTAGAGGATATAAGACTTGAATACGATAAAGACAATATCTCAGTACTGTGCCTATTGGACTTCTCGAAGGCTTTTGACAAAGTTGATCATCTAGTTCTTTGTCAAAAACTTGAGCACTACTTTGGTTTTTCGAATTCAGCTGTTCGTCTCATTGGTAGTTATTTGTGTAACAGAACTCAGCGTGTATGTGTTGGAAACAATTTTTCAGCACATACGTACTTGAAGATGGGCGTGCCACAAGGCTCTATTCTGGGGCCAATTTTGTTTTGTGCCTTTATCAAAGATTTGCCTTCGGTTTGTGAGCACGTCTCTTTTCATCTATATATGCAGATGATATACAAATTTATCTCTCACGTAGAATCGGTTTAATAGAGGATCTTGTCTTTCGCGTTAATGAAGATCTTGAGAGAATTTCTAACTGGGCTAAGGAAAATGGTCTAGTGCTCAATCCCAATAAAAGTCAAGCCCTACTAATTTCTAAGAAGACATACAACCATAGAGATCTACCTTCGATTACTTTGAATAGTGCCCATGTTAGTTTTGTAGATTCTGTGACCAGTCTTGGATTCAAAATCTCTAGGGATCTCTCTTGCAGAGACCATATAAATTATGTCATTGCACGTATTTACGGAACTTTAAGAAAACTATGGGTATCTAATTCTTTTACTCCTCAAGAAACAAAACTTCGTCTTATGAGAACTCTACTCGTACCAATCATTTCCTTTTCTGAAGTCGTGTATCCGAAACTGGATTCTTTATCTGAATACAAACTACGTGTGGCGCTTAATGACAAGACTCGCTACGTTTATGGTATTCGCAGATATGACCATATCTCTGCTTTCAGCAAAAAAATTCTTAAGTGCACTATGGTCGAATACGTAAATTTCCGTATTTGTATCTTTCTCCACAGAATTATTCGCACAAGAACACCTGAGTACCTTTATGAAAAAATTGAGTTCTGTACATCGTCAAAACCAAATAATCTAGTTATTCCAACTTTTAGATATCTAAATTCCTCACGGTTGTTCTTCGTTCACAGAATTCGCCTTTTTAACTCTTTGCCGGTTAGCATTAAGAGGATAACGGATGCAGTAAGTTTCAAGACCGAGGTTAGGTTAGGTTAGGTTATAGTGGCTGTCCAAGATGGAACGGACACACTTAGGCCAGTTTAATGGCCCATTGTGATACCACATGAATCTTGAGGCTTCCTCCTAAGCTCAATGGAACCAGTTAGAGTCTCTTACGAAACGTGAGAGGCTGATTATCCCGATATGATTTAGATCGTTTAGATCGTTAAAGAAGAATTCTCCTAGGTAATTCTTGCGTTTTCGAGCTAGAGCAGGGCATGTGCAGAGAAGATGAAGAACCGTTTCTTCCTCTTCCTCGTCCATACAGCTTCTGCAAAAGTCATTTGAGAATACGCCTAGTCTCATGGCGTGCTTTCCTATTAGACAGTGTCCGGTTATGACACCTATTATCGAGCTTATATGCGATCTGCTTAGAGAGAGCAAGCACCTTGAACGTTTTAAATCCAGTGTTGGCCAGATGTTTTTTGTGGCTTGACACGTGGTGATGTTGGTCCACCTGGTGCCTGCCCTCCTCACAGCGTCTTGCATTAGTAGCAGTTTACAAGTAGCGATTGGTATGCCAGTACTTGCCAAACGTGGTAGGATGGGTTGTATTGTACCGTTCCTGGCGAGTTCATCTGCCTTACAGTTACCTGGAATGTCTCTATGGCCCGGCACCCAGCAAAGGTGAATATTAAACTGTTGTGCCATCTCCATTAGAGATGATCGACAGTTATGGACTGTTATAGAGTTTGTAGAGACTGAGTCCAGAGATTTGATAGCGGCCTGGCTGTCGGAGAAAATACGGATATCAGATGTTGATATCACGTTTTCTTTGAGCCAAGACAAGACTTCCTTAATCGCCAAAAGTTCCGCCTGGAACACGCTACAATGATTGGGAAGGCGGAATGAGAGACTTAATTTCAGTCGTTCAGAGTACACACCACCACCAACCCCTTCTTTGGTCTTTGAGCCATCTGTGTAAAAGTGGATTGACTCATCCTCTAAGAATGTCCTATCCTCCCAAAAAGATCTGGTAGGTATAGAAATCTAGAAATTCCTATCGAATTGTAGTTGGGGGATGGTGTAGTCTGTGTGCTTTGGAATTGATTCTAAGTACCTTAGAATTACGGAGTGGCCAATGTTGTTGTTAGTCCACTGCGACGAAGCATTGAGGCGGATAGCAGAGCTTGCAGCTATTTGTTTACTAAATATGTCAAGAGGTGTAAGGTAGAGCAAGGTGTCCAGTGCCGCAGACGGGGTCGTGCGAAGCGATCCGCTTATACATAGGCAGGCTGAACGTTGAACTTTATTCAACTTATCCCTGTTTATACCTTTCTCTAAAGCAGTCCACCATACTGCCACACCGTACGTTAAAATCGGTCTGATTACCGATGTGTATAGCCAATGCGTGATTCTGGGTTGTAAACCCCATTTATTACCAATAGCTTTTTTGCAAGAAAAGAGAGCTACAGTAGCTTTTTTGACTCTTTCCTGTACGTTGCGTTTCCAATTTAGTTTTTTGTCTAAGACCTAGGTATTTGGCCTCGTCTGAGAATTTTAATTGGATTCCTTTAATGTAAGGAGGGTTGACAAATGGAATTTTGTATCTCCTCGAAAATAAGACCAGATCGGTTTCGTGTGGGTTAACACCCAGTCCACACCGATCAGCCCAGAGTATTAGTCTGTCCAAGGCATTTTGTAAGAGTTCTTTTAGGATATTAAGATGCTTTCCTGAAACTGCTATAGCAACGTCGTCCGCATAGGCTATCACTCTGAAACCCTCCGCATCCAGACTAGTTAGGATTTCATTCACCACTAGGTTCCAGAGGAGAGGGGATAGAACACCACCTTGCGGTGTCCCTCTACTAACGAATCGTCTACTAGAAGAGTTGCCCAGTTTTGAATTAATTATTCTGCTAGTAAGCATTAAATGAATTAACTCCCGAAGCGAACTCTCTACATTTAGAGATGTCAGTGCAGAAGTGATTGCAGATGTGTCCACGTTGTTAAAGGCACTTTCGATGTCAAGGAAAGCAACCATAGTGAACTCTTTATGATGGAGGGAATATTCGATGGTGCGTACTAAAGTGTGTAACGCTGTTTCCACCGATTTACCCTTACAGTAGGCATGTTGAGACGAAGACAGAAGTCTTGTATCGATACGTGCCCTTAAATGGATATCGATCAATCTTTCCAGGGTCTTAAGAAGGAATGATGATAGACTTATAGGTCGTAAATCTTTAGGATTAACTTGGGAGCATTTACCTGCTTTAGGTATAAAGACAACTTTAACTTCTCTCCATGCCGAGGGAACATGGACCAGGTAAAGACAGCTGGTAAAAATTGCCTCAAGGATTGGTGCAATTATATCAGAGGCTTTTTGTAATTCTGCTGGTATTATTCCATCTGGTCCTGCAGCTTTAAATGGTTTGAAGCTGTTGAGAGCCCATTGTAACTTATCCTTTGTGATCAGACCTTGTGGATATGTTGTATTTGAACTTGAACGTGCAAAGCTGTTGCAAGTTTCGGTAAGAGAACTACCAGGAAAGTGAGTGTCCAATAGTAGGTTCAGTGATTCATTACTTGAATTAGTCCAGGAGCCGTCTGCATTTTTCAAGCAGCTTGGCATAGCTGGATTAGTTGAAAGAATTTTCCGTAACCTAGAGGCTTCAGAAGTTTCTTCTATCATGCCACAGAAGGATCGCCAAGAAGATCGCTTGGATTTCCTTAGTGCCTTCTTGTAGATTCTTAGGGATTCTTTGTAGGAGTCCCAATAAGAGGCTAGTCTTGCAGCTTTGGCTCGGTTGAAAAGTTTCCTGCATTCCTTCCTGAGCGAGACAAGCTCTGAGGCCCACCATTGTGGTTTCCTCTTTCCTCTTATGTGTATAAGTGGACAAGAAATTTCTAGCGATCTGTTCATAGCTGAGGTAAGGTCATTGACTTTGTTGTCAAGTTCGTTAGCGTTAGAGGAAGGACTAGATAGTCCAGGTTCTAGTAAACTCTGTAATAAGTTCCTGTATAAAGCCCAGTCAGTTTTCCGATAGTTTCGAAAAGTCAATGGACTCGGGTTATCATCCACATTTATATTGAACTGGATATATCTATGATCAGAGAACGAGTGTTCTTTGGATACTTTCCAGTCCAAGATCATATGGTGTATACTATCTGAGACAAGAGTTATGTCTAAGACTTCTTGTCGAGTTTTAGTTATGAAGGTTGGTTCATTACCAACATTACTTACTAAGAGGTTAGTACCAAGAATATAATCAAAAAGAGACTCACCTCTGTCGTTGATATTCGTACTGCCCCATACAGTATGATGAGCGTTAGCATCGCTCCCAATAATTAGGCGGATCCTTTGCCTTTCCGCTTCAGCGACGACTTTCTCCAGGGTTTTTCCAGGGAGAGGGCCAAGGTGGTCATGCCCAAGATACGCCGATACCAGCCAGAAACTTCCTTTGGTTGTTTCTAGCCTAGCTACGGTGGTATCTTTGTCACTGAAACGATGGAGTATAAATACATTAATGCTACGTTTCACTAGTATGCAAGATCTAGGTTCACCTTTATCTGTCACACAAAGTGTGTAGTATCCAGGAGTCCTGAGTCCTCGAACAACGGATCCTGCAACCCATGGCTCTTGGATCAGGACAATATCTTCCCCGTTAGTCGCCAGACGGAGAAGAAGTGAGGCCGAGGCCTTTATGGAGTGTTGGAGATTAATCTGTACTAACTGCAGCATTTTGGCTACAATTAGGCAGATCAACCTCCACCACGGTTTTGTTTTGATCTTCTGTGTCTGAGGATGAACCCAAGAGTTCGTCCTCGCTCAGAAGGATCATGTTAAGGTCGTCCTCAGTCTCCATTAAGGATGGACTGTCCACGACTTTTGTAGAGGGTGCATTCGCGATTGGAGAGGACAAGAGTGCATCGTCACCCTCTGTTAGGAGAGAAGACGACGTCCCAGGTTCACCAACCGCTAGTTCACCTTCGGTAGTTTTTGGAGGCCCGCTTTCCGCGTTAACCTCATCTTTTTTATATATTCGAATTTTAATGGTTTCGAAACCATAGTTTATGGAGCCCTCGTTTAGGGCTAGAGGAGCCAAGGATTCTTTATTGAGTACCACAATGGCGCTCCTATAAAGACCCTTCACCTCCTCTAGCTTGGCTATTTTCCAGTTATGCGTCGGAAGGGACGGGTTACACACTTTGACCATCTCGAGAATGTCCTCGATACCAGCAGGTTCAATCGGTATCCAGATACGGGCTCTAGGTCTGCTGGGAATGTCTTCCACAGCGACAACCTCGAGCTTCGCACCTGGCCAAACTTCACCTAACCGGCTGACAGCAAGCTTGTAAAGGTCACAAGATCTCTGGTCGCCACAAACCATGAGTTTGACATGGCCTTGATGCCAACCCCCATCGCTTATGGAAGGAAGTGGTCCTGGAAGCTCTCTCAAAATGCTCAAAAAGCCACCCGAGAGCTTAACCTTGACCAACTGCCAACGATCAGCCGATATTGTGCCATCATCATCGCTCCTGTCAATGACCGCAACCACGACTTTGCCCTTCGCGACGTCACTGAAACTAGATTGTTTCCTGATGGGATTGAGGGGGGTGCTCGTGTTATGCACCCGAGGCCGTTTTGGTGTCGGTGCGGCCCCCTCAAGAGATCTTTCTCTTTTGGACGTAGAGTCCTTATTGGATCTATTTGTAGCAATTATGCTTTTGGCCCATTCGACGCTAGCGGTTTGCTGCGGTGTCTTTTCAGCCCCCGATGATGCACCAGAGGCCTTCAAGATTCTCGCCGCATGCCGCCTTTGTCTATAAAGACCTTTAGAGATTTTTCCATTTCTGGAAGTGTTCTCAGTAGTAGTGGTAGGGCCATTTTTCACAACCCTGCCACTACTGAAATTAGGTATCGCTACCTTTTTATTCTCGTTGCTACCAACAGCAGAGGAGGGTCCATGGTTAGCCACTACTCCCTTCTCTGTGTTGGCTGCAAGAGATACGACAGCAGGCTTTGACACCAAGCTGCCGCCCGGTCCTGAAGTGATACCGGTCTCACATGTGTTTTTGTTTTTGTTGTTGGTTTTGTTCATTTTGGTCCCACGAGATGCGAAGAAAAGAGGTCCATCTGCACAGAGATTCGCATGTACAGATAAGGCTAGTTAATCCGGAGGTCGCCAGGTATCCGGATACTCCGTTAGAGACTGGGCTATTTTTGAATTGGGCCCCCAGCCAGGCTGATCATCGGCACGGGTCGTTTAACACCTTAGATCCAGCCCAATAATGATGAGAGGTGGTGGGGAGGAAGAGAAAGGGTGAGGAGTCAGTTGACGTTAATTCATCATTCTGACTTGTAAGGAAAGATTGGGATTCGGTAACAGCAATTCAGCTAGGTTACCTAGAGTGAGAAGGAGTATAGGAGATAGGATCGTTGCTAGCTTTTTCGCCATTACAAACGTGGGAGGTGGGATGGGAGTTGGTGACATAAGCGTAGGCCGGTATGCCTTGTTTATGTGGGAATGGATGATGATTTTGGGAAGGTAGAGGGATAAGAACGTCCTTTAGTTTCAGGACTCATCTGGAGAAAATTCTCGAGAATCATTGACCTTACTCAGCTTCTACAACTCGACAAGTTCGACGTTCAGAGTAGAAGACCGAGGTTTTTAAACATTTTTCGAACAACTAGGATGTTAAGGGGAAAATAGGAAAGAAGAGAGAGGAAAAGTCTTATATGTATTATTAAAAAAAAAAAAAAAAAAAAAATATATATTTTTAGCAGCCTAAGTATTATCTTATTGTATATAGAATCAAACAGCACTTTAATTGTTCAACCAAAGTACAAATACTATAAAAGTCATTGTCTTAGTGTATTGTTTACAATAAAGAAATTGAATTGAATCCCGTAGGACGGCGCTGTAGAGGAAGACCGAGACTCAGGTGGCTCACGCAGGTGGGTGAAGACCTCAACCATTTTTTCGTGTTAAACTGGATACAGCTAGCTAGGGAACAAGCTGGCTGGAGATGTATGTTGGTTGAGGCCCAGGTCTGCCCCGGACTATAGCACCACCGTAAGTAAGTAAAATCATTGGACTCTCCATCTCCATTAACTCAATAGCAGACTAAAACTTTTAAAGACGGCAGAATTGTTCGAAATTCTAATTATTTGGTTACCGAGTCAAAGGCACACTCGGAAAACCTGCAAAGCTAACTAACAAAAATTAAACAATTTTACCTTTGTTGGGCAACAAATACATCATCGTTACACACCTAGCTACTTGTTAATTTATTCTTAAGCATGATACCTTAAAGAAAGTGGACTAATACCATACCACCCCTTTTCGGTCAACTAAACTTATTTGGCAAACGCTTGATGCTAAATGCTCAAAGCATCGCATTTCTGTTGGTAGATTTCACATTAGCTTCGTTATAGATATCCTTGCAGAAGACTGCATAATAAGGACGCATGTTTTTTTAAGGTAGAGTACATTAAGCGATTTTTACAGACGCTGCATGCGTCTACACTTTCAGAAAGACTAAGCAACAAACCACTAAAATTGATATTTTTTAGATATTTTTAATTAAAAGTTTGACTGTCATGCCAGAGGTTTTCGGTTCGATCCCTGCCTATGGTATCTAAAGTCTTTTTAACTTGTACTGTCTCTTGAGAGGAATTGAAAAATTTTCCAAGAGTAATTCTTGTCATGAAAAGTGCTTTCTCAAGTTTTCCGCTTGGATTCGGCTTAAAAAAAAAAACTGCAGGTCCCCTCCATTCCTGACAACAGTACTCGCACACAGGAATGGTTGAGAGTTGTAAGTCACTAGGCCTTAGTTCTCAACTTACTGTTGCGCCACCCAATTTATTTATTTGCTGAAGTTTATGTAACATTGAAATTGACGAACTTTTTTGAAAGTATCTTAGTATCGTAAATATCGTACCTTCAACGACTAATCTTATCGTTTTGGTATTGAAAAATTTTTCTTTCAGGAAATTGAGTTTCTTAAAAAAAATGTTATCAAATGTTTTTGAAAAGGTCTTTTATTTTAGGAGATATTAGAAGTCAAGCAAGAATTTTATGAGAATAATTTTTAATGGTCCGTTCTTCTCTGTTTGTAATCGTTAGGGATAAACGACAATTCACACTTTTATAGAGCCTTCAATTCTGGGTTAAACCCTTCTTTTTTTTTCTTTCTATAAAATACCACTTTTATATACCTTAAGGGGAGTTAGAACAAATGTCCACCTTACTATTTTTTATTTCGGGGTGAAACCCCTATTTTACTGAACTACCTAAGTTATAGACATATAAAGAACCTGAGTTTACTTTTATTTTCTTATAGGAAATCTTAAAGTACTGTACTAAATATTGAAAAAGGTCGCAATAAATAATCCTAATATACGTGCATATAACAAATGGTTGTATGTAAATATTTCTTTATCTGAATTATACCCTTTTTACTTTTAAGTTCCAACAAACTTTATACAGACGATATTCTTTTCAAAATATATTGAAACGATTGAATGGGGATCAAGTGCCAATAAGTATTTAGAATATGATATAAACATCACATCAAAATATCTCAATGTTTGAAGTATGTTAGTACTCTACATGAGATGAGGTTCCTTGAGAACAAATATACAAAAACAAAAATACTTAAAAAAAGAGATTGAAATCTTTTGCTATAGTAAAAGTTTTATTGTTAGAGAAATGGTGTTGCAAAGGTTGTTTCCTTCACAGACAACGTTAAGTTTGACACTCTTTGATGGCCGATAAAATAAAAGCAGTGCTCAGAATCCATATTATAAACTTAATCGCCTCTTTGTGTTTTCTCTCAAAGTAGGAACCTTTAACCTACATAAAGAAGTTTGAATACTTAGATGTGATATAAGTTTAAAAAAAATATAAAACTTGGCAATAAACTCGAGTTGGAATCGTAAAATATTATGAAAGTTGTAATAAATTTGGTATCGTAGCAAAAGAAATGGATCATGCAAATCATATTGAATAACTAGAATGACAACAAGGACAATCTAAAATATGCATGGACAAATACGTATGGTCACAAAAATTGTTTTATATAAAAGTTTTTTTTTTTTTAAATGTACCTATGTTCATTTGAAAAATAAAAAAGATTTTTATCTCTTTGACCTTAAAAGAGAGTTTCAAAATTTTAACGATATCATAAAAGTATTTTTTAAAATTTTTGAATTTTATTTGATCTCTCTGAAATGGTAGAGTAAGACCGGAACTTTAAATGATTAGCTTTTTTCAAGCACAGCAAAAAGGATGAGTTTTCTTATAATTTGTACCTTGTAAGGATACAAATTAAAAACCTTTTGTATTTTGTGTAAAAGATTTGTTTGTCCTTAAGGACAAATTTCTTGTAGAAAAGTTTGGATTAGTTTAAGTTTTTAGTTTATTCAATTCATTGATATGCTATACACATTGAGATACAATATCTTATTAAAAATTAATAGCTTAAATAATATACAAATTTTTTAACAAAAGCTAACTTTAATTTAATATAATAGCAAGCAAGTAAAAAGTGTCCTAAAATTAACGCAAGATTTGAATTTGCCGCCATTTATGCAGTGAAGTGTTGGCAACCCTAAAAAAAAAGCAATTTGACAGCTAACAGTATAGGGTTATTAAAAACGGAGCGTTACAGGATAGATCAACGTGTCTTCATTATTAGACATGTTGTGTTCGGACATGTGACTGTCGAAAAACAAATGCATCCACAACGCGTGACTGTATGGTGTGGATTTTGGGCTGGAGGCATAATTGGGCCATATTTTTTTGAAAATGATGCTGGTCAATCAGTGACTTTTACTGGTGCTCTATATCGCGACATGATTACACAGTTCTTTCTGCCAAAATTGGATGATATTGATGTGTCCAATATGTGGTTTCAACAAGACGATGCCACATGTCATACAGCCCGTGAAACCAATTACTGCATGAGACATTTCCAGGTCGTGTACTCTCTTGTTTCGGTGATAAAAATTGGCCTCCGAGATCGTGTGATTTAACACCATTAGACTTCTTTTTATGGTTTTATTTGAAATTATAAGTCTATGTCAACAAGCCCACAACCACCCGTGCATTAAAGGAGGAGATTCAACGCTACATCAACGAAATTCAGCCACATTTATGCATAATGGTCATGGAAAATTTCAACAAAAGAGTGTGCATGTGCATGCAAAGCCGTGGAGGCCATTTGTCCGATGTGTTATTCCTATCCTATGTACTTTACGAGTCAATAAAAATATAACTGTCAAAAGACTAAAAACGGCGTTTTCTATTTAATTCAAATCTTGCGTTAATTTTGGGACACCCTTTATTTTGCAACCATCATGATTATAGGGATGTTCAATGTTTTTGCTAGCATCTTTCTAGTATTTATAGGCGTTATGTGTTGGGAATTTTGAAGAATTCTAAGAGCTCCATACACCTTACCAACAGTAGTATTAATGTGATTTTTCCATGATAACGACCTGTTAAAAACTACACCAATATTCTTAGCTGGCTCTGCAAATTCAATAGTAACATTATCAAGCATTAATCGAGGGAAATAAGAGAGATCCGTAGACCTTTTAGAAATAACTAAGCATTTAGTTTTGGTGGGGTTTAAGAACAGGTCATTTTGCAGGGACCATGTGTGAATGGTTTGTAGGTCCTGGTTTATGTTATGGGCGCAATTTTCAATAAGACCAAGCGAACTACTCAAATAAAGTTGCACATCATCTGCATAGATGTGTGTGAGGTAGAACTTCAAAATAGATGGCAGTTCATCGAACCTTGCGTTACACCTTTCAAGACTAGCAAAAACGGAGAGAGCGTATTGGAGACGGATACAGACTGCTTTCTATCACTTAGATATGAAAGTACCAGATTTGTTGCAGAAGACGAAAAATTAAATTGGTGTTTCAGCTTACGTATAAGAATAGAGTGGTCAATTGTGTCAAAAGCTTTTGAAAAATCCAATAGAACCAAAAAACTCACCTTATCGTCATCAATAGCTTGCCTTAGGTCTTCAGTCACAATGATTAGTGCTGCTATGCTTACGACGAAAACCAGACTGAAAAGGTGTCAGTAAATTGGCTCCACTAAGATGTATACTTATTTGCTTTCGCATAATTATCTCCAAGACCTTGGAAAGAAAGGGAAGTAGAGAAATTGGACGAAACTCATTGCCATTGGAAGTTTTGAGTACAAGGACTATTTTTGCCAACTTCCAAAGCTTGGAAAAGATGCCACTTGTTAAAACAGTGTTTCTCACATGTGTGACGTAAGGCAAAATCAAGGGAAGTAAAGCTCGAATAAATACAGGGTCTACACCATCAACTCCAACCGCATTCGACTTCACCAACATAAAACTATCAACAACGTCAGTACAATTTATCCCAGAAAATTCAAACCTAGGCACAGTATCAGAGATATGATCTTCATTTAGTACAGCATTTTGATTAAGCGAGGACGTACCGGCAAGGTTAAGAATTGTTTGTTCAACTCACTACTATCGATGTTATAACAATCATTGAAACTTTTTTGCCTGCCAATTCCGACCTCGCGTAGGTTGTTCCACAGTTTTCGGCCATTCATTGCCAAATTAAGGCGACTTTTGAAAAATGATGACTTTTTTGAGCGTATCTTACAAACAACTTTGTTTATTAACAAACAGTATGGTCTGTGAAGGTCATCTAACCTGTATCTTTTCCACTGAAGGTACGCTTGGTTTCAGCGGTACATGAGCGAGGATATTTCTGGAGTAAACCACGGGCGAGATTGATGATTTAGGCATTCTTGTTTAAGTGGAATATAAGTATTAAAGAGATGATCCATATTAGATTAAAGGAATTCAACTTGTTCATTAGCTGATGAAATATAGTAAATTCTATCCCATTTAACCGTTGAAACATTTCTCTCAAGAGCAGGGATATCAATGTTTTTGAAGTGTCTATATTGGAAAACTGTTATAGGGGTTATTATATTGAAATTTAAAGTTAGAAATATGAGATCATGTTTTAAAAAAGCAGGTGCAAAATGTTAATCGTAGGAGTATGCACATTTACCGGTGACATATTAAAAGATTTTATTGTATGGCAGCAGTTAATGCAGCAATAGTTAAAAATGCCTAAATGGTAAATCCACGACTGTTCCACTATAAATTAGTCACATAATTGTCCATTTGGTAAAAGGGGTAATACCAAACGTGCGTCGAAATTCTGTTGGACTTTTAAATTCCCCTTTTTTTGGTACCACTTTTGGCTATGCAAGTGAAAAAGTAAAATACTAAAATTGATTTATTTTTGAACTTCAATAAAGGCTTAAAATTGTTACTAAAAATTGAAAACAAATAAAACCTAGCCTTAGGCAAGAATAACACAGTTCTTGATTTTCAAAACTGAATAAAATTATTAGCATACATACTTTCAACTTCGAAATGTTTAAGCCCACTCAAAACCCTTGGAATAATAAAATTTCCGACATGTAAAATCGTTTCATTATAATTTTGAATCAAATACGGATTTATTTTTTAATATTTTGTAAAGAAAGTTGAATTGTTATTTGGTAAAATTTAAAAATATATTTATTTAAGGATGTTTGTTATACTTTTTCGAAGTGAATGAAAATTATAATGACAAAATTCAGTTTATAGATCGAAATAGGGACTTGACAACTTTGAACTTAACTAACTCCAACTTCCGGTTGTAATTCTCGTCTGGTTCTTAATAGCTTAATGAAAAAAAGTGTGCGTTATTGGTCTGGTTTAAATCCACAATAGCTTCATGAATCCAAATTTATCCACAAAAATTACTGTTTGTTGTGGTTTAAATGCCGGCGGTAGTATTGGGCCACTTTTTTTCTTTGTCGATAACGACCGTCACGTTAATGAAAATGGTCAATGATAACCGATTATCTTAGGCCTGAATTGAAAGATATGGACTAAGATGATATGTGGTTTGAACAGGATGGTGCCTCAAGCTCTAGACAGCATACTTGTGTTATCTCAAGAAATGGGCCAGGCAATTGGTCACCCTGTTCGCCTTCTCTAACGATTCTAGACTATTTTATGTGAAGCTACGTTAAGTCATTGTTTTAAGCCAACAATCTGATGACGTTGGAAGATCTTAGAGCTAATATTGAACACAAAAATAGCGGCAGTTTTGGCTGATACGTGTGGCCGAGTCATCGAAAATTGTTTCCATCGAATCAATAGCTGCAAACTTGCCCAAAGTGGCTATACTAACGAAGTCGACTTCCATTTATAAATGTTTTACTTGTACTTAAAGCTGATATGAAAGTTTTTAAAATATCTTAAATAGTTTGCGTTTGAACAAAACGTTTTCAAGACCTTATAGAAAAATCCATTATCCAAATGATGTTGGGATGCGAACTAAACTGATAACTTCCCATCTCGCCTGTCCACTTGTCTTGCTTAAGACTTTAAAAAATATTCAAACAAATATTTTGTGTGAGATGAATAATTTAAAGTCAATATCTTACTTTGTACTTCTTATATTGGTTTCAAACCCAACTCTTATCAGTTTTTGTAGGTTTTCGTGTTTTTTTTTTAAGTTGTCAGTTGATTTTTTCTAAAAGATTACTTAAAATTACCAACAATATTGTGCATATCATGAAATAGTTTGATTTCATAACTTATTTTTGTGAATAAAATCTTCAGTCGAAAACCAGTTTTTACTAATTTTAGTAGCATTCATGCCAAATTTGTATTTTTTATGTCAACAATACGGATTCATTTTTTGTAAGACCCTTTTCTTTCGTTTAAAAAAAGAATCAGCACAGAATGAAATCATTTTGAAATTAATAATTTCATCTATTCACGAGATATCTAGAATCGAATATCAATTTGTACCAATTTTTCGGACTATTTTTTGTAGATTATACAAAATTTAATTTAAGTCGTTATTGGTTCGTGAGATATTAAGAGTTAACGAAAATGTTCACTTTTTTTAAATTCCTATTGAAAAAATTACCCCAAATTTCTTGAAAGTCCTTTCTGCATATTATTGACTTAAGGTGGTGATACAGTCCTGTGTGAACTAGAGCCTCACGCAGCAAACTTCTCCATCTAGCTCGGTCCCTAACTAGATGTCTCTAGTTTCACGCTCGAAGTTAGGTGAGGTCACTTTTCACTTGTGCGCGCCACCTGATTCGCGGTATTCCTTACTATCGTGCGGGTGTGGATTCGAAGGCATTCCGGGCATGAGCATTGGTTTCCATGCGCTCTAGAGAGGACTTTGCCACTCAATTGCTTTCTTAGTCCAAAGAAACAGCGCTTAGCAAGACATTCTTCGTTTGATCTTAGCGGTGATGTTGTTTTCTGTGTTCATAGCGTAGCCTAGGTAGACGAAGTTTTTGACTGCCTCAAAGTTATTTCTATCGACTCACAAACCTAAATGCCTAAATTCTCACAAACGCCCCATTGATATCATGTTGAGTTCTTCCGATTATGTCAAAGTCATCAGCATATGATAGCAATTGGACAGACTTTTGAAAGATAGTGCCTCTAGTGTTGACGTGTGAGCTCTGCACTACGATGTTAAAAAAATCGCATGACAGCACATCACCTTGCCTAAAACCTTTTTTGACATGGAAAGGTTCTGTTAAGTTGTTTCTAATCTTTACGGAGCAGCTTCATGGTCAACCTGCACAAACGGACGAGTTTGGCAGGAATGCATGTGTTTAACGAATTTTTTACGATTTACGTTTTCTATGGGAAGTTTAAAAGTTATTTGACAGCTCAGGTTAAAATGTCAGTTTTAGAAATAACACTCTTCAATAATAATATAAGAAATAGCTTCTTTTAGTACTTGCATCAATTAGCTTAATGAAACTGTTGAACAAATTTTAGTTTAATATTTTCAATACTTTTCGAAATCATATTTAAACCCTAATATTTGCTTGAATTTTTGTAATTCGAAGAAAAGTATTATAATATTAAATATTTAATGGACCCAAAGAAGTGGAAGTATATGTAATTAAAGAATAAGTCAAATATCTTCGATTTCATTTATGAATGCTATCCTAAGAAAAAAAGGGACAAAACTTCAAAATACACGATAACTACTGAATATTGAACCTGAATATTTAAGTAAAATGTTCTCACTCTAGGGATGGTAAACAAGATGTATGTCTGGACACAATGCTAACGTATTAAGAATCCGAATGATAAAACAAATCGTGGTTTTTTTTTTGACAAAAATGTGGCTTTAAGTCAAAAAGAGCACACAAAAATCAAAAATAGAAACCACAAACCTTAGTAATCGGTGATATCCTTCTTCTTTTAGTTTTCGTGTAGCTAAGAAGTTGTATTGCCAATTTGCGTTAACATGACCCTAATTTTGAAAACTTCTGATACTTTTGCCTTATGAAAATAACCAAATCGATTTTAGGTTTCTTAAATAAAAAACAAATTAAATTCCTTTTTGTCGTATGTATATCCAATGTTGGAAATTAGTTTTTTTTTAGAGAAACTTAATTTTTTGTTGATCCTTAAAATTTTAAAATTCTCTTCCGAATATCATCAAATGTTGACTTGAAGAATTATAAGTTTGTACCTCTTTAAACTTTTAAAAATTACTGAATCGAATTACTTGACTCTTGGTCTGTTAGCGAATCATCTTTATAGTGAACGACTTCCATAACTCTTATTTGTGGAACTACCCAGTAAATTTCAAAACCTTTTGAAAACCTAATTAGCTCATTAATATTCATTCCACATTTTTCTATTGCCTACTTTTTATTCCTAAAAAAAGTAATATTTGACTTAAATCAAGAAAAATATATGCGTACATAAACTTCATAGACAAGTTTATATATAACGACTTCATTTGCATAGACTTAACGATATTTTTTTTGGGCAATGTCAAACTTCAAAGAAAATTTTACAACAGTTAAAATGTGTTTTTTTTCCAATAATTATTTGTCAACATTTAAATAAAATTCATTTTTATCTTTTTTTATATATAATGTTACCATAATGCGTTAAGATTGAAATTAAAAAAAATCGGTACTCACATGTTTTTTAGCACAATTCCTTTTCGAGCCGAATCAATACAAATGGCACGTGCTCAGAATAACAATTTACATGCCACAAACAATCCTGTACATACAACAATCTTCATAAAGTTATGAATGCGTTGGTATTCAGGAGAATATGAATAAGTTTTCCATATAGAAAAAAAAAAGTTCGAAATTATATTCATAAGCTTTAAGGATAACGAGCTTATGAATAAAAAAAAAAGGCATTTTTCGTTAATAATTTTTGAACATATATTACATACACATTTGTAGCTAAATGTTCGTTGTACATAAAAACGTGCCAGAAAGATAAGAATTTCCTATACTCTCAAAACTTAGAAGCCATCAAAAAGCTATCAAAGTTCATTGTTATGCTAGATGCTACACATTGTTTTATTTTTTATCTTTGACAAGACCTACATACATATATATTCAAAGCTGATTACAACAAAAATCTAAAAGCTATATCTATGACGATAATATCAGGGAACATGTACACTGTACAGTACATGTACAAGCCTAAAGGCAAAGGGTCCTTCATATGAAGTGTTACAATTTCAAATTATTTACTTGAATACGAAGACGACGACGACGACGTAGAAAATTTTATTTGATTTTATGAAAACTCATTGTTATTAAGTCAAAGGCCAATGTAGGACGATTGAATGAAGAGCAATCTTAATGAAGCTTGAGGGAAACCAAAAATAACATATTGGAAATAAATACACATCAGCATTTTGAAAGTGTTTTTGAATTTGGTCATCACTCTTCTTTAAATGGGGTTTTGATTTTCTACTCGCTTAAGAATGAAGTGCCGACATCTTGAAAATAAAATATTTGTTTTTTTTTTTGCATTTTGTTTAATAACTACCAAAAGTTGAATTTAATGTTTCACTCAATTATGATATAATTTTATTTTATTTTCAAAAATTGTCTCAAAGTCAGTAAGTTTAAAAAAAACTTAAATATTGTGCTGGCACTACATAGGTTATGTATACCCTTATAAAGATTAAATATAGTGCGAGCAATTGGGAAGGGAGGATATGATTAGAAAGGAAAAACCGATGCACCTTGCTTTTGAATGTCTGGAATTTGTAATGAATGGAAAATATTGAGTCTTGTACAGCAATCCACATTCGTGAAGTGCGACTTAAGAAAAAATCTCTGTATTTTACAGTACGTCCGAAATTAGGCTCAAGGGAAAACTGATGAGCATTCGTAGAAGAACAAGTATTATGGTTGAATTCTTTGAGGGGAGGAAGGCATCTGGCTATTTCATTAGAACATTGTTTATGAAAGTAGCGATAAAATAATGACATGCATGATTATAGCCAAATCAGAAAGGTTAAAAACTTCTTGATTCTTCGGAGAAAACCTAATCACTTAGCAGCACTTTTGGTGATGTTAAAAATGTAATGACTCCAGAACAAGTTGTTTATAATGCAAATACCTAACAATGAAGGTTGTTCAGTCTCTTCCATGCAAGTACCACTCATGAATAGTTGCATTCGGGAAGCTTTACGCTTTTGCACAGTAGACAGTATTGGGTCTTCGAACCATTGAATTCTACACGGTTTTTGATGGCCCATTGAACAATGCTGCCGTTTGTAGTCCACATCCGAAGAACAAGGATGAGAATCTTAAAAAGAATATGAAAAGCTGAAACA